>NC_040083.1:84528245-84829732 GCF_003369695.1 Bos indicus x Bos taurus | reverse complement strand
CAGGTATCTGTTTTTAAACTGAATACTTGGAGATCTTTTGTGTACACCACCACTTAAGCGCTGTGGAATCTTTGGCCAATCGCCCAACAGATATTTACTGAGCACCTACTATGTAGTGGGTGGGGCAGGAAAGGCATCCAGGGCTCAGACGTCAACCACCATGTGTCTGTGTGAAAATAAGGGTCTTCCTAAATTCTGAGGCCTGGGTCCCTCACTTACCTTGCCCCAGCCCAGCCCTAGAACCAGGCATTGAAACAAGGGGGGCCAACAACTCACTCTGTAGCACAGTCCAGTTGAAATGCAAAGACACCCTGCACCTCTGTTATGTGCTTACAACTATGTGAGGTCAACTTATATTTATAGGCTTGTAACATTAGATTAATTAAAGGTCAGTGTTTTATAAATTAATGAATTCCAAGGGACATCCCATTTTCAGGTAGACACACAACAGCAGCCTCTGTGTTATAAGTTCATCCAACGGGGTGGCTGATGCACACAGGGTACCTTCTCTCCCTCTGGCTCTGCGATTCTTCCCAAGTTGCTGCTGCCCACTGTTTTACTCCCTGAGCTCTCCTGAAGCTCACAGGAATAAGCCGATGCAAAGCAGCCAGCTAATAGCAAGTAATCTGGGCTCTTATCATTTTTGCAAAAAAAAAAAAAAACTAGTTATACAGGGATTATCCAAGTGGTATGGAACAGCTGGATTATGGAAACACGCTGCGTGCAGACAAGAGCACTGGGGTATAAAACCCTCTCTGTGAAGGCACCATTTTAGAAAGACATGTTCGTGCCTCCTTGTTAAAACGAGAATAAGAGAATCCCAGAGGTCAGCTAATCTAGCTACTGTCCATGAATAAATCTTCTGTGTATCACCATCAATAAAGATTTATCCTGTCTTTTCTACTGACAGGAAAAACTCATGATTTCAAGTGGACTACTTTGAAAAATCTGAACATCAGGTTGTCTTCCCTACCTGAAACTAAACTGAATTTTCACACTGGCAAAAAGCAACTCCAGGGTACCAGTTTGCTGTTATTACCAACGGCTAAATTTATAACACAGTTTCTTTGCTGGAAGCACCTCTTCAAAATACAATTTCGAGACATAAAACACTGCTGAAGACTTAAGCTGTTAGTAAAAACCCAATGTTTTCCATCAGTCGTTAATTTTCTTCTATTTTCACATTTATACATATGACAACCAGCCAGCTCAGGAATCTGTTATAATACTGATTTGGGGATCCATCCCAGGCCAGGAATAATGAACATGTTTCATTTTGTAAGCCTATTTCAACTGACTGGTAGTGGCTGCCTACAGTGCCATACAATGAATTATGTCTCTAAGCTCACTCCAGAGCACCATCAGCAGTGAGAGTTATGGCGCGCACGCAGTGTGGTTAGAAGGTAAGGAAAAAGGTGGCTACAAACAACTCCCAGGGCTATGGCCAACTGGACCTTTGGTCTGTGTCTGTGCAGTGTGTATTTGGGGAGGAGCCACTGTTTTACTCCCTGAGCTCTCCTGGAGTTACAGAAAACATACACACACAATAAATAAAAACAAAACTTCAACTCCTTCACATCACAGTTTTATCAGAAATGGGGAAATGGGCGCAATGACAGCTGGTCTATCCTCCTTACGGGAAAACTGCCGGTTAACTTCCAAGCAGCTCTGTGTGCAGGCTGGGGGGTCCAACTAGCCCCTCATTTCCTCATGCTGACACATGTGTGAGTATCCTCCATGATTCTGAAAAGTAAAAGACTATGAATTTTCTCCCTAAACTTTTTATATCTGAGGCTGGGAGTATCTTACTGTCCACAAACATATACATGCTCAGTAGGCCACAGGGCACGTGGAACACAGTGTCACATGGTGTTACAGACGCTTGCTAAACCACTTACGTCATTCCTACTGTTCTAGAAACTCCGAAGTTCAAGGACATAAACATTAATCCAAAAGAGTACCATCAAACAACTCCTGCCACACAACACTGCTTTTCCCACAGATGTCTCTTGAGCTCAGCCACTCAAAGTTCTGTGAGGGAAAAGCAGTTTGCTAATGCTACGCCTGAAAAGCTTTGAGGAATAAAAAAATTCAGATTAATATACAAACAGTCTTCACAGAATCATAAGAAAAATGTTTACGACAACCAATTTTCACACATACGAAAACAGCACACTAATTAATATTTGTCATGTTAAAGTATTGTTTTATAATGTGATTCACAATGAACAAATTTATTTTCAATCAGCAATCCCAATGACTTGGCACTAACAAAATTTCTAAAGCAAACTGGATCAGTGGTGGTGGGGGAATCAATGTGTTCCTTTTGGCTTTTCTTGACAGTTTAGAAAGAAGAGAGTAAATATAGGGAAATACAAATGCAGTATTTTGTGATTAGTAGCTCAGTCATGTTTGTTTCTTTGCAATCCATTGGACTGTACCCGCCAGGCTCCCCTGTCCATGGGATGTTTCAGGCAAGAATACTGGAGTGGTTGCCATTTCCTTCTCCAAGGGATCTTCCTGATCCAGGGATCAAATCAGCATCCCCTGTCTCTTGCAGGGAGATTCTTTACCTGCTGAGCGATCAGGGAAGCCCTAAATATAGTATAAGTATAGTAAATATAAGCATAGTATATAAACTTGTTATTTGGGGGCGGGGAGGACAACACCATATTGCTTGTGGGATCTTAATTCCCGGACTAGGGGTCAAACCCTTGCCCCCTGCAGTGGAGACCTAACCACTGGACTGCCAAGGAATTCCCAAGCCTGCTTTTTTCTCTACAACTATAGCTGAGGTGACTGATCATCCTGTCGTCTTTATAGAACCAGATCCCTTTCTTCTGGTCCTTCCCCTTCATCACTGAGGAGTACCTGGGTGGCTGAGGAACATCCCCCGGGAGAAGAAAAGTCACTACGGTACTAAAGGTCAGAGCTGCTTCCAGGGCAGAAGTGCCTGTGAGGAGCAGCCACGCCACCTGGATCTCACGCACACAGGCCTGGAGGCCAGGGCCAGCTCAGACCAGGTGCCTGGCTCCAGGCCCAGCCCCTATTCCAGCAGCTGCAGAGATGGCTAGCTCCCTGGGCCCATCTCTCCCCAGAGAAACTGCCACCATCACCATTTAGCCCATATGGGTGAGACTGTTTGTGCTGGGTCAACAGTCTGCTGCTTGAGCCACTGGTAGGACCGTGAATTCCACAATAGTGACTTCAGTAGCATTCTCCCACAATAAAACAAGTATTCTTATTACTCTCCTAAAAGCAAAATAATAGAACCTTGGAATGGACAGGGAAGAACAGAAAAATAAACTGCCAGCATGTAATTCAATATGATTTTCAAAGGCTGAAATTTTTTTTCCCCTTAAGTTTGTATTTCTTCTAAATTACTTTTGGAACTGTCAAATGACAATAAGTTGAATGTTTCGTATCATCTAAACTTAATTTTTTAATAATTTATTCTTCAACAGGAGGAAAATTGCTTTACAATGTTGTGTTGGTTTCTGCCATACAACAACGAAATTCAGTCATAATTGTGCATATATCGCCTCCCACCTGAGCCCTCCTCGCCCCCCTCACCCCACCCCGCTGGGTCATTGCAGAGAGCCAGGCTGGGCTCCCTTCGTTACACAGCACCTTCTCACCACCTATCTATTTTACACACGATAGAGCATATATGTTGATGCTACTTTCTCCATTCGTCCCACTCTCTCCTTTTCCCACTGTGTCCACAAGTCCATTTTCTCTAAATGGCTGTGATTTTTTTTAAGGATTCGATTGTAGATATCCTACTTTAGCCATATTTCTAAAAATGAAACTTTGGTAAGTCATATGAATATTCATTGTAGATTATGAACATTTTATCATATGCCTGAATCAAGAGAAATAATTCCAAATGGATACATGTCCTACATCTAATGAGAGCTAAGTATTTTTGAACAACCCTATAGGCTTCAATATGCCCTTTGACTAGTTCTGACAACAAAGCCCTCTTGGGAAAATTCTTGACTGTCACAGTGACCACACCAAGAACATGCATCTGTATGCACAGCATTTTGAAGCCATGTTAGATCAAAACCCTCACATTCAGAAGTAGCTCCATCACCCACCGGAGTAGGAGGGTTTACCTGGAACCCACACAGCTCCGATCTGGCTACCAAAGTGGAAGGCAAAGGCAGCAGGCACGTGGAGAACAAATCTGTCCCGAGGACCTCATCGTGCACTTTCATGTGCCAAGTGCCACTGACTTCAAAATTCATCTACATACGGTCTATGAATAAATGTAGGTCAAATCTTATCAACCAAGAACTCCTGAGAAACTGCTCCAGGTTAGCCTCTTTGGCATTATCAGACATTGTTATTTTCCCATCTCATCCAAATCATAAAGAAGCTACAATATTCTCTCCATAAAATAGTCACTTAGTAGATGTTTCAGGTATGGAAACCTAAACCAGTGGCATTGTAAGAGTCAGTGTTTTCCACCGGCCAAAAGTAACAGAGCAACGACAAACAACTGTGTGCCATCCTTGAAAAGAAGTCAGCAGAGTGGGGAGGGGAGCAGAGGCAGGAGGAAAGGAAAAAGACATGCCTGCCAAATTCTCTTTGAAGTTGCGGTTTTCTCCCACTCACCCACCCTTCCCCCATCCACCTCACAGCGGAACACTTTCCTCCTTTCTTTTCTATTCCCTGTGCCTCCCAGCCTCCAAATGAGGTCAAGACACGTCCATCCAGAGTCTCGAAGAGCTCATTTGAGTCCCCTCAGGCTTTACCACCCTTCTCCTTCCCTTGGGCATGCCATTCCCCATGCCCTCCAGCCCTAGCCAGAACTGGCCTGCCATAGGCAGGCTGACGTAGTCATTTCTCTGTGAGGGCTGCATTGGGCCCTATGGTGTGGTTTGTACATTCAGCTCTTTACCACAATTTGCCTCCCTCTTGCTTATGCTTAGAGGATGCTAGTCTATTTAGTCAATACTCTCCCCTGGCTTCTGTTTCCCCTATTGTCTAAAAGGCCAGCCTCTCCCAGGCCAGTAAGACACCTGTATCAACTGGGTACAATTAACTGATGAGGGAGTGGAGCATGCGGGGTGCTGTCAGCTGTGTGTTTCACAGTGTTTTAAAGGCACAGACTGGCAGCAGGGCAAAGGAGACCAAGACTCTTACTTCCCAAGAGCACCTAGCACCTGCAGCTCACCTGCGACACAGAGAACTCCCTGAAACAGGCAAGGGATGCACAGTGCCCACTGCTGACGACATGAACACAGCACACCAGCCATATGCAGGCTGCTCTATGAAGCTATGGATACTGCCAAGGGGAGCCCAACCTAGGACATACCTGAGGGTATTCAGGTTTTGAGCACTGAAAACTCTTGAGGATTTTCTGCATAAAGATAACTGTGTTTCTGGAACACACAAGCAAATGAAGAACAGCCTTTCACCATGAAAGCCAATATGGTGTTACGGGGCTAAGGACACAGCAGCAAGTAGGGCCGCATGGGACCCTGTAGCACTCAGCATTCCAGGACCAACAGAGACCCAAGAGGCTACAGGGACTAAGGTGCTCAGGGCTGGTGGTGAACTGGAGGTCACAGCTGTGGGGCCAGGATGGCCTGGGTGGGCCAGCACAGAAAGCTCGCCAATCCTGTGCAAAGTTAAAAAGGTCTTCTTTTCTGAGCAAATAAATCACACAGTGGGAGAAAAGGATGAGGATTTGTACTCCTGGAATGCACTGGGCCTTTGAAAAGTGTCCACTGACACACTCGGTGTTTCACATGGTGCCTCTGGCCTGATCAAGGTGGTAGAAACATCAGCTAGAGGAGGCCCTGTGGAGCCGGCATCACCTTCTCCAGCTACGGTCACACAAACAGCTCAGCAGCCACACTAGGTATGACTATCTTCAAGTAAGGGAAGTGACAGATGGCTTCATTCTAAAGGCTTACAGAATCACAATTTTGTCACAGTAATAGAAACAGAAAACAAGAATCTATAGAACTGTTTAGATAAAATTGCTAGACCCTCTCTAGTTTTGAGTTCCAAAGGTAAGATCTACTCCCATACTTGTCCTTGAGCTCAGCTTCACCCGTCACCAGGGCTGCAGTGACCTGCCATACAAGCAGGTGATCCGTCACCAAATATCCTCAGTTTAGAGGAAGACTTAGTAATCTACAATTTCCACACTTCATAATGCTCTTATTTTAGACTGCACATTTGGGGAAACATTTTTGTATTTCCTACTAAATATACAGTGACTTTTATCTTCCCTACATTAGTAGATAAAATCACCTAGAACAGAAAGGCACGATTTTCTCCTCCAGAATCACATTGGCCCACTGAAGATGGAAATACTTTGACCTTAACTTTTGCCCAAATTTCAAACAACAGTTTCTGTCTTCCCACTTCCCCCTCTACCCCTCAAATCGATCAGCTGGAGGCCTCTAAGGGAAATCGTTACAAGTCCCCTCTTGGCCTCAGGGATGTGTGCAGCAACTGCACAGAAGCAGCCCAGTGGACAGCTGGTGGGACCTCCCCAGGAACACTGATCTCTGCAAAGAGGGAACCACATCTCGTGGACACCACAGCAGAAACTGCTGTCAATCTGCCCAGGACATGTTAACCACGAGGATGGCGATCGTCAGGACTGTTTCCAGATCAATGTTCAGTTTGAAGCGCAAACCTGTTGTTTTATCATTTTAGTGAATAAACACCACTGCTGGGATGTTACTGAGGAAAACAACCTGTGGCTTGTCCTCCTTTCGTAAGAGCCCCGATGGAGCCCATCTCCTTTATGTGGGGACTCTCAGGGTGAACTCAGTCACGATTCTTCTAAGGCTTTAAAAATGCACAAGAGATTACGAGGTACCGAGGAAAACAAACAATGGATTTTACAGTACATACATTCTGGTGGAAGTCTGTTCTTTCTAAAAGCAAGTCTCTCAGTTTTCTTTCTGCTTTCTGCCAAGCTAAACAGGACTCCGTAAACATACTGACGAACTGGCCTATAGAGCAGGGCGGCGGGAGGCAGGTCTTTGCTGGCTTCATCTTCAATAGAAACAGCAATTTTGATTTCACCCTTTGCATGGAAGAAAGCAGAATAATATTGCACATTTTTCATGTTGAATTTACAATAAACTCACAGAAATATACTGTATTATCTCCAGTTAATGAAATTGCAATTCTATTCCAAATCAATTGCTTAACAAGTTGCCTATATCAAGATGTTTAGGGAGAGTTCATTTAGCAGGTTTAGTCAAAATATATGCTCAAAGAGTCAAAATAAAACCTACATTGTTTTATTTTTAACCTGGAACAACAACAACAAGAACAAAAACCATGTAAATGCTTCCAAAGTCTTCCAAAAAATCTAGGTCGGTAACACCAGACAACAAATAGCATAGAAAATGCTGAGAACTGGCAAATTTTATGAGTCAAGATGGTCATATGTAATGTAATTCGTAATTTTCAATGACCTATATGAAATCCAAGAAAAGAGCACCCTAAAAATAAAATGGTCACAAATTTTCTTTACCAAGCTCTTTCATAAAAAATTATCATATACAAAAAACCTACCTAAGAGAACTCTTTTAAGTGGTATTCGTTTTTAAAGTGTTCAGCATGTATCAAGCCTCTGCCCCAGTGCATCAAGTAACTCAACAGACGAGTCCCACTGAATGAGACAGCCACCAGGGGCTGGAAATGAAGGAAGCCCTGTTCTGTTCCTCCCCACCCCCACTCCTCTCCGCCAACACAGCAGGGGCTTCCTTGTGGCTCCAGGAGACAAATGACTCTGTGACCACCTGCACCTGAGATCAGTCCAAACATTCTGTGGTCCATGTTATCAAGGCACATCTCAAGAGACTTCACAAGGAATTTAATTATGCATATTCTTAATATAAAAATATATTTATGACCCCAATGTTTAGTAAATTTATTGATATGTACTCTTTTAATCATGTCATAACATTTATTCTTTCTTTCATATGAATTTAATTTAGAACTGATCTTTTCCCTTATCAGAACCTTCATACGTATTAATCTAATAGGTACACATGTGGTTAACACTCATCTAGTGAGTATTTACTCTCCCAAATTATGAGGCTTTGACGATTCTCTACATTCTCACTTGAAGCTTGAATTCACAGCAAATGTCTCAGCCTGGGAAATTTAACACCAGAGCCACTCAGCTCGCAGGAAACAGCACACATTTCAGTCTAAACTTTTCCCAAATATACTGAAAAATTTTAGGTTACACCTTAAAATCTGAAGATAGTCAAGTTCACTTTTCTCAACCACAGTCATTTCCTCAGTCTTTGCCCTTGAAATCAGGGAGTACTAAAGAGGAGGACAGGCAGTTTTGCATCACTCAGACTGATTTAACCAAAAGTCCCTAAGTCAGACCCACAAGCATGGCAGGGCACAAACAGCAGGGAGTCCAGGGACCTCATATCCCAAACAACCCCAGAGTGAAAGGGCACAACCTTCCCAAAGCTTGAGTCCCTTTAAACTTAGCAAAATCCTTTTCCCGCAAGAGTAACCCTCACTTACCCTTATAATCTATGTTGGACCTGAAAGATAAAATTTTTACTTTATAACCATAATCTGAGAAGTGATACCACACATGCATACCCATATCAAATAACAGATGAGACTTGGAGGCAATTACAATTCAAAAATACATTAAAGGGCCCATATGATAGCACTCATCTTCCTGTCCTTTATTTTATAAAATATAAAATTAAGCAGTCAAATTAGTCAATTAACGGTTAAAAGTGCAGCTCGAGAGTGCTGTGGAATGGAAGTCACTTGTAATTACTGACTCCATTCTATAAACCATACATGGACTGTAGAAAATAAGAAAAAAGCTTGATTATATATGGTGGTACATATACAGATGAAAACATGATAAAATACACATAGTAACGAACCAATGTTACACCAGAAATCTGGTCACCAAGTTAAATTGTGCATCTATGATTATAAATATGACAAATCACTGAGGAAATTTAAATAAACACAGATCTATTCAAAACACCAAGATTCAGAAACAATGCCACACTGTATATCTATTTAAGCATACATTTAGGAAGATACTAATAAAGTGACGAAGCCCCATATTCCATTGTTTGCTGTAAGTACTCAATGAGGTAGGGGAATAAGTCAAAGTATGAAGTGCTATCAGCCACTCAGAAGTTGGGAGCTTCTAGGACAGATGATAAACCAGATATAGTATGTGACATCACAATTAAACTTGACACTATAGCAAAAACATGTAGGAAGTTTTGAAATCAGAAATACAAATAAAATTACAAACCAGAGAATAACATGAAGTGCCATTAATTAGAAGCTTCAAAAATAATTTTGTGTGAAACTGACGAGAAAAATAAGACTTTCCCCAAGTTCTAATTTTATTGTGATTATAAATATCCATCTTTTTTCTCCAAGTTTAGAAAGGGGAAAATGAACTTCACTTCAAATACCTTGTAAGATAAAAAGCAGTTCCAAAAGGAACAAGGACACACCCCACAAGAGTGACCACTGTGAGACGAAGGCCACACGACAGCCCCAGGGCATACCTTCGTCAGCACGTGGAAGATGTAGGGGTACATCAGCCCCTTCTTGTGCCGGTGCTCGGCCACTCTCAGCACCTCGGGCGCGACAGGAGGCAGGGGTGGGGTGGTGATGTCCATGTGGTTCCTGGTGGGCATGGACAGGAGGCACGGAATTGGCTGAACAGTGCCAATCTGGTTCCCCTTTCCTTCAGCAAGCTGGCTGCCAGAAGAGGCAGTGGACGAACCTTCTGCCTGCAGAGCAACGGGCAAGCGGAGAAAATGGGTTTGTGTCACATTCCCATTCCTTTAACCTGTCTGTTCAACTGTAACACAGAGAGATGTGATTAACAACTTCAAGGAGGACAAGAGCTGTGACCCACTCCTCCTTGAACAGAGGAAGTGTGAATGGACGCCCACTGTGCCTGTGTCAGGGATGGGAACCCAGAGAACTGCCACAGCTTCCGCTGGGTGACCCCACTCATGGCTCCTCCCTTGGGATCCCCATGAGATGAACAGCCTTCTGTAGTTGCTAACCCAAGTTCCATCTGGCTCCTTCATGTGACCAACTCTTGTGATTCTGCTTTCCTGGGAGACCCTTCCTCAACTCAATGGGTAGCATCCTCTCTACAGATGAAAAAACTAAATCTCCAAGAGGGGATGTCTCTTGTCTGTGGTAATAAGACCAGTAACTAGTGAACTGGGACTAAAACTAGATCTCAGTCAGGTCTGCTCCTCACCACCACCACAGTTCTTATTTAAAGAAGAAATATAAACCAATCCTCAAGTATTCTCTTAGGGTACTTAAAGTCCCAAATTAAGTATACACAGGGAACTGCCTGCCAAAAATTAAAACCAAAGAACAAGCTAAAACCATTAAAACTGATGAGTCAGATCTACATAAACTGACACAGAAATATGTGCATGGTAAATTATTAGGCGAAAAACATCCACTCTGTACAACCAATCACCAAATACAGAATATATGTACGTGAATGGACGCCAAATGACTAGCTCAGTGCTGAAGGGAGATTCTCAGTTTCTCTTTACAAATTTTAGCAAAGTCCTAATTGTTAACCAAAAGTGAAAGTGAAGTCACTCAGTCGTGTCCAACTCTTTGCGACCCCATGGACTGTAGCCTACCAGGCTTCTCCGTCCATGGGATTTTCCAGGCAAGAGTACTGGAGTGGGTTGCCATTTCTTCTCCAGGGGATCTTCCTGACCCAGGGATCAAACCCAGGTCTCCCGCATTGGAGGCACATGCTTTACCCTCTGAGCCACCATTGTTTACCAAGAGCAAGTATTATTTTTGCAGCAAACTTTTTTCCTCACAACAAATCCTAGAAATAATAATTGCTCACTGCTTCTGCGGCACCTTAAAAAATATACAAAGAAAGGCAATGCCAAAGAATGTTCTAACTACTGTACAACTGCACTCATTTCACATGTTAACAAGACTATGCTCAAAAATCTTAAAGCTAGGCTTCAGCAGTACGTGAACTGAGAACTTCCAGATGTACAAGTTGGATTTAGAAAAGGCAGAGAAACCAGAGATCAAATTGCCAACATCTGCTGGATCACAGAAAAAGCAAGGAATTTCAAAAAAACATCTACTTCTGCTTCACTGACTATGCTAAAGCTTTGACTGTGTGGATCTCAACAAACGGTTGGAAATTCTTAAAGAGATAGGAATCCCATACCACTTTACCTGTCTCTGAGAAGCCTATATGAGGGACAAGAAGTAACAGAACTGGACATGGAACAACAGATTGGTTCAAAATTGGGAAAGGAGTACATTAAGGCTGTGTATTATGCCCTGCATATTTAACTTCTATGCACAGTATCTCATGGGAAATGCTGGGCTGGATGACTCACAAGCTAGAATCAAGGCTGCCAGGAGAAATAAAACAACCTCAGATATGCAGATGATACCACTTTAATGGCAGAAAGTGAAGAGGAACTCAAGAACCTCTTGATGAAGGTGAAAGAGGTGAGCGAAAAAGCTGGCTTAAAATTTAGCATTCACAAAACTAAGACCATGTCATCTGGTCCCACCACTTCATAGCAAATAGATGGGGAAAAAAATGGAAACAGTGGCAGATTTTATTTTCTTGGGCTCTCCAAACCACTGCAGCCATGAAATTAAAAGACACTTGCTCCCTGGAAAGAAAATTATGACAAACTTAGACAGCGTATTAAAAAGCAAAGACATTACTATACCAACAAAGGTCCATCTAGTCAAAGCCATGGTTTTTCCAGTAGTCATGTATGGATGTGAGAGTTGGACCATAAAGAAGGCTGAGTGCTGAAGAATTGACTCTTTTTAACTGTGTTGTTGGAGAAGACTCTTGAGAGTCACTTGGACCTCAAGTAGATCCAACCAGTCCATCTTAGAGGAAGTCAATCCTGAATATTCATTGGAAGGACTGATGCTGGAGCTGAAGCTCCAATACTTTGACCACCTGATGTGAACAGCTGACTCACTGGAAAAGACTTGATGCTGGGAAAGACCGAGGGCAGGAGGAGAAGGGGATGACAGCAGATGAGATGGTTGGATGGCATCACTAAACTCAATGGACATGAGTTTGAGCAAACTCCAGAAGATAGTAAAGGATAGGGAAGCCTGGCGTGCTGCAGTTCATGTGGTTACAAGAAGTCAGACACAACTTAAGAGAATGAACAACAATAACAACAAAAAATATTGATTTTTCTGTTCTGAAACAAAATGTATTCTTTTAGTGGTATGCATTGAGTGCTTAATTTCATCCTTTAAAATACAAAGTGCCAAAATTAGCCTTAAGAAGAATAATCCATGGATAACTCAACGAAAGTTTTCTACGCTTTCTGTTCCATAGCATGTAGACATAAACAACTGAAAACGCTTTGGAGTATGAATCCAGAAAACATCTCTGTTATTTATTTTCAGGATAATCATTCAACAGTGAGAATATTTCAGAGTTTTAAACATATTTCTAACATTCCATTATCCTGTATAAAAACAAGCCCTCTTCCAGCCAGAGACCAGCTCATCCTAGGTGACCAAAGGTGGAGACAGATGTGGCTTTGTAAGTTTAAAATATTCATCTAGAGATGAACATTAACAAGTAGAAATAGAAAAAAGGGGGGGGGGGTGGAATAAAATTTAGTTTATTTTTATTTTTTCATTTTTAATGTGTACATCAACAAAACTTTTCTCACCTAATCACCACAAAACCCTACAAGAAATGAGGGCTCTGAAAGGCTATGTAGTGAGCAGAGAGAAGAGGATCTCTATTAGGTCACCACCCTGCTCTGGGAGAGAGAGCAAACGGGGGGTAGCCCAGCCCTTCCCCGCTCACCCTTGCCAATGTATTACTCATAAATAACATGCGTAAAAAAAGAGAGAGAGAATTTCACTTTAAATCAATCCCTGGCACTACATGCTGAGACAATGAGAATTTGAAAGAATAAAAGGCACAGACTTACTACCTTTGTTTGGTCTCCTGGGTCTCCCCGTGCTTGAGGTTCTGAATGGCTTCCTGTCTTCTCCCAGCCAATCTTGTTCCCACTGATATGGCTGAACATAAAATGAACAAAAATACCAATTAGTGTTGACCACTTCCCACATGTACTCATGATGGTAAGAAGGGCCTGTCCTGAGCCTACAAACCAAGGATACCTTATGCTTTACTGATCCCACTTTGTGAAACAACCTATGTCCAGAGAAAATCCTATCACAAGAACACTTTCCACCTACTTCAACGGTAACTACCCACTGGCGAAGAGAAATCAAGCACCTAACCTATGCCTCACGGCTCGGCTTAAAGATGGTCTAGGATGTGCTAGTGCTGCGGGTATACAGGAGACAAACGCAAGGCTTGCCTTTGGGAGCTCAGTCATCTTGGAGAAATAAGACATCACATTCAATTGACAATGATCAGGCAGTAGAAGATTAAATGTTATCCGGGTCAAGTGTTACTCATAATTTATAAATAAATGTAAAGTATTATATGCCAATGACAATTCATGGGGGGCATTCCTATTCATGGTAGGGAGCATGGGAGCTAAGGCTAGCGATAACTCACTCAGAGGTGTGCGCCTTGCAGGTCTAAGGAGAGGCAATGGATTTGTGAGTGCAGAGAACAAGAAGTTACCTGAATCTTACTTGGGGAATGATGTTCTTTGGTAAAGTAAAAGTGGGAGAAAAAGATGCAGAAGATTACAATGTATCTTAAAATACCAGAATGAAGTATTTTTCAATCAGTATTCTTAAAAACTGTGGGTTGTGACCAATTAGAAGCCTGAGAAAACAATGTAGGGGATTTAACAAGCATTATTATTTTTTTTTTTTTTAAAGAAAACGGGGACTTTCCTGGTGGACCAGCAACTAAGACTCCTCACTTTCACTGCAGGGGGCATGGGTTTGATCCCTGGTCAGGGAACTAAGGTTCCACCTGCTGGAGGGGACAGAGAAACAGAATAGACTGGACGCAGCAAATGTGATATGAATCAAGTTATTTCAAAAACTCTTTTTCCATTTGTATATTTGGGGCTACAATGTAAAAGCAAATTTACTTTGGTACCCGGGCAAACTTTGTGAAAAGAGTATCCTGGAGGGAGTGGGGAATCTAGAGGGGCTCGAGTAGGGACGAGCTGCTGACAATCATGGGGATCACCTGAGCCACTACACACATCCGCCTTCGCCTGCCCCTCTCCCTGCAGTGCTCCAAGCCAAAATTATCTTCTAAAACCAGTGCTGGCCACAAGACATGCCAACACAGAGAGCTTTTATTTGGCTTGCCTTATCTGACTCATGTGACAGAAATTTTAAAACCTGGTAATTCCATCTTCCAATCAACTTCATTTTAGTTTAAAAAAAAAAAAAAAAAAGCCATTGCAAAAAGAGGAGAGTGAGACTGACCCATCTTAAACCAAGAATCATGTCCAATGTTGTGATATTTTGGAGTCTCATTCCTTGATGTGAGTCACCCCAATACCTCCACATCAAACAAGGTTATCCAGCATCCAGGCTCCTAGTCTTCAGTGAAGACTCAGAGAAACCATTGCTCTGCCCAAGTTCGCTACTCATGTGTACAACCTCAGGCTACAACTTTGCAAAACCAGAGGAAACTCTAGTGATGAGAAGGCATAAAAACAAATACAAGTATTCTAAGAGCATAGTGATCCATCCTGTTTGAAATCCAAGAGAAGAGCAGCTACTACATGAGTGAGCAGATAAGAAGCTGGACAAACTGATTAGTCAATCCATTATTCATTGAGTATCTACTGGTCAGGACATGTTATGTGATAACTGTGCCAAGACCTGTGAAATAGGGAATTAGAAGGTATATAATCTTGTCATATACATGTCCAAAGTGAGTATTTCAAGCAAAGGGGAGGAAAGGTAAGTAGCTCTGAAGTGGTTTATTTAGAAGGTGGTATAAATAAAGTTGTTTAAAAAGTCAGTAACATTTATTGTGTGAAATTTTAGAATATATTACTTGACACATGTTTATACAGAAATATAACATTTATTACCTACAATTTTATATATTTAAGGATATCCTATCTACAAAATGCACAGATGAACAGCTTAATGAATGTCTACAAACACACCACATAAGCAATACAGGACTGACATCCCAGAATCCCCTTCTTGACCTGCTCCTCAGACTTCCTCAAGGGTAACAGTTATTCTGACTTCTAACAGCAAAGACTGCTTTTACACACCATATACACAGAATCATGCATTTGTACACTTTTTATGCCCAGGAGTTTTGGCTCAACAACATGATTGCAGTGCTGGTTCTGTCTCAGGGCCACGTGCACTCAGTGCTGTGGAGGCACACCACAGCTGGGCCTACAGTCCAATCCTACAGGAGATCCCCTCCCCAGAAGCATTTAGTGTTTTCTGTTGTTCTTCGGTTGGCCTTTTGGGAGGAAATGCAGTGAATCTCAGCACAGTCTACCCTGCACTTCTCTGATAATAATGAAGATGAGCACCTTCCCATGTGTGTGTGCCTGTTCAAGCATTCAGTAAGCGGACAATGTGCAGAATGCTCTCAAGGACTTACAGGAAGCCATCATCTGTTTTGGATACAGGGTCTCGGTCAGGTGCATGGACTGCAATTATCTTCCATGTCCTGCTGGACTAACACCCCTCCCTCTCTATGACAGATTTAAGCTTTTGTAAGTGATGCCCTGATGCGAAGAGGTAACTAATTGGAAAAGTCCCTGATGCTGGGAAAGACTGAGGGCAGAAGGAGAAGAGGGCACCAGAGGATGAGATGGCTGGATGGCATCATTGATGCAATGGACATGAACTGGGGCAATCTCCAGAAGATGGTGGGGGACAAGGAGGCCTAGTGTGCTACAGGGGTCGCCAAGAGTTGGACACGACTGGGTGACTGAACAACTGCCACATGTGATGCCTTGTCTTGTACAAGTTGGCTGGGACTGGGTGCAGCCTTTCCTAACCACCCTGTGCTCGCTATTCTCGTTTCTGTGTTTCATGGTATGTATCACATTCAGCACTAATGTCTGTCTGTATCACTCAGTCATGAACTCTACAAAGATAATAAAACCATACAGTCACTACAGAACAGGTGTGCAATAGCTGAATGACTAAATCACGTAACTGTAGCCTAAATGGATATGGCAAAAAAGGCGTAAAATTTTATATGGATACACTGTAGTGGGGAGATCATGCCATGTGACGAACATGGAAGCTTGTCCCACTTAAGATCACGTACAATTTTTATTCATAAATCTTAGTTTTGTTTTATAAACTAAACTAAAAAGTTACCAAACTAAAAAGTTATCATAACCTAAATGTTTGCAAGATCTTTTAATACTGTACTATAAAATCTAAAATTCTGCCTGAAAAACATTCTTGACAGTGGCTAATTTTATACAGTTCAGAATACTTCAATAGGATAATTATATTACTTTATAACTTAAGAAAACAAAATATTTGATGCAACAAATGCCGTGCTTTGAACAACAAGACGGATTAGAAATTTCTGGATATTTGTATATTCAGTTAGGTTCCATTTTGCACAATGGCTCCCACCTTATAATCACACTTGGAACTGCTAATGGTGTCATAAGTTTCATCAGCTTTGCCCTGAGAAAACCTGCTCAGACCCAGGCAGGCCACAGGGAAGTGGACAGGGCAGGGCAGGAAGCCTGCATGTGTTCTGGATTTGAATTTTCCTGCTCAGCCAAACGCACAACTCTCTGTGGGTAAACTTCAGGTTCAGGGATCCATTCACAGCCACAGCAACAACGACTGGATTCAAACCTAGACCCACCATTCCAGACACTACCCCATGCTATTACCAGAAAGCCATGAAATGCATTTATGACACAGCAGGCAATCAACAGAAAAGAACTACCTTCATACCCAGACAGGTGGCAAGGAGGAAGGCCAACACCACACAGAACTCGCCAGGATGAGAATCTGTGGATTCTCAACAGGTGATGCAAAGCCTCACTCCACTCCAGGACACGTGGGACTTTTTCTGCACTAAAGCTGGTTGAAAGCAGCCAACTGTCCTAACCACTGAATTCTCTCAAACACATTTTTTTTAGTTAGCAGGTTGGTGATGCTAGGATGGAAGTAGACTGGTGTCCATATTTATACCAAGTGTCTGACCCATCACAGTGACTTCTCACTCACGCACAGCTGTCCTGGGTGTGGTTTGCTCTTGTGGAACAGAAAAGGAAGATAGCATTGACCACAAGCTGACTTATTTGTCAACAAAAAAGGAAGAAAAGGCAAATAAAACCAAAAGGGGGGCTTCCCAGGGGTTACGCATCTGCCTGTCAACGCAGGGGACACAGGTTTGATCCTTGGTCTGGAAACTAAGATCCCACATGTGGTGGAGCAACTGAGCCCATGTGCCACAACTACTGAGCCTGCGCTCTGGAGTCCTTGAGCCGCAACTACTGAGGCCTGAGTGCTCCAGATCCCTGCTCTGCAACAAGAAAATCCCTGCAACGAGAAGCCCACACATTGCAACTAGAGAGTAGCCCCCACCTGCCTCAACTACCCACATGACAAAGAGCTAGTACAGCCAAAAATTAATTAATTAATTAATTTAAGAAAAACCAAAGGGAAGAAGTAAAACATGAGCAAGATCAAATCCTCAGTAGCACTATCTAGTGTATGTGGATAAGGTCATAGATATGGTTAAACCATGTGAAAGTTTCAACAAATGCACATACATTTTCATTTTCATCTGCTCCCTATCCCAAGAACGGAAGGGAGATTTGACCGACAGCCTGCTCTCATTCAACAGACCCCCAAGAGTTCTGATTGCCAGGTGTTCCTATTACAGAGGGTGAAGACTTGAGCTCCCTGATAAGGGAAGCCACAAGAGTATCACATACATAAATATCCTTTCTAGGTACATCTCCCTATGCCCCAAATTAAGCTAAGGTCACACACATTCAGATTCTTTCAGAAGTACTTGTCTCATTCTTATGCAGCAGTCAAGATGGAGCTCTTGTCCCAGACGCTCCTCTTATGGGTTTGTCAGAGGACTTCTCATGGCTTTTCCCACCCAAGTGAACGTTCAGAAACACCCGAGTCAGATGAGCTCGACATAAAATGCCTACATGGGTCAGTAAGTGGCTAGAACTTACACAGACCCTCCACCTAGGATGGCAAAGATAATAATTAATTCTAACCAAACATAAATATAATTCAGAATAGCTTTTCTCAAAAGATATTATAAGTGTTGCTGCTGCTGCTGCTGCTAAGTCGCTTCAGTCGTGTCCAACTCTGTGCGACCCCATAGACGGCAGCCCACCAGGCTTTATAAGTGTAACCTGGTACTAAAAAAAAAACCCTCAAAATATAAATGTAAAGTAGCCATTTGTCTGACACAACGGTGTAACAATCTGAAAGGGAAACTGAAGCTTATTTAGCCTATCTGGGACTGGGTACCCTAGGGCCAGGGTAAAATGTAACTGTCTTTGCAAACAGTTTCCCTGGAAAGGAAGCCTGACAGGACTTCAATCCCAGCTCCGCATAAAAGGCCTGCGTGGGTCAGTGAGTGGCTAGAACTTACACAGACCCTCCACCTTTGATGGCAAAGATAATAAGTATTTTCAACCAAGCACAAAAGTAATTCAGAATAGTTTTTCTCAGCAGATATTAGAAATGTAGAACACCAATACCACTTAAAGGAAAAAAGATGCATTAGAAGAAGCATGTTTCCTGGGACACTAGATGAAGGGTGCTAAATGAAATTCTTTAGGTATTTACATTAAGAATGAAGTAAATGTTTTGGTATTTTATTGCCTCCATGGTTATTTTTTAAATAATAGTGATAGCTAAAACTTACTGTGGTCACTCATCAACTAATTTAAACCATGGACAACCCAAAGACCTCCTAGTCACACTGGGAGCACTGGGCCCATGGAGCTTCAGGCCACACTACCACAAGTGGCAACTGGTACCTGGCAAGACGAACCACAGGAGGCTGGGGGACTGGGTCCTGACAGCTCTGGGTCTCTGCAATGGTCAGCAGTCCCTCGGGCACTGACAGCAACCTTTTATAGGTTACACAAAGACCAAGGACATGCCAGGAAAGCCCAAATCTCATGCCACACCAACTCCACCAATGTCCCCCCTCTGAGCTTTATCTTCAAAAACCAATGTGGGACTTTCCTGCTGGTCCAGTAGCTAAGACTCCATGCTCCCAGTGCAGGGGGCCCTGGTTCGATCCCTGGTCAGGGGATCGCGTACCACAACAAGGAGTCTGCATGCTGCAGCTAAAGATCAAAGATCCTGCCTGTTACAACTAAGACTTGGCACAGGAAAACAAACAAGTACACAAAGATAAATATTAAAGGAAAAAAAAAAAATTTGCCAATTTCATAGGTTAAAAAAAGGTACCTCGCTAGGTTTTAAGTTACCTTCCTTTTTCTTTTCTTTAAATCAAAGTAAACAACATACTTTTATGTTACTGACTATCTGTTTCCTCTGTGAATCCCATGTTTATATTCTTTTTAATTTGTAGGAAGCTGGGTGTTTTGGCGGGGGGGAGGAGAGGCTTCTTTGGGGGCTAATTCTGGGGTGGGGTATTTTGGGGAGGCATACTCTTATATAACAGTCCCCATTACCTGTCCACACCATCTTTAAAAAAAAAAAGCCATTGCTTTTCCATTGGGGAAATGAGGTCACTTATTGTGTAATCTTCCACGTTCAAGATTATTTCCCAGTACCATGGGGAATATGGTGGAAATGCCTGAGGGAATCAAACAGGAAAGGGCACACCCAGCCAGGGGCAGTTCAGGCCTCCCTCCTCTCTGCTGTACAACTCAGTGTCTTACGGAAGAGCAGTTACAAATGCTTCTACAGTCAATCTGCAGAAGCTGGTACAAACAGTGGCACTTCACTTAAACTGTACAGTAATCTCCCAGCCAAATGGCCTGCTGACCCAGACACATGTCTGAAACTCTGGGATCTTTACAGCCCCAGGATCATTCCAAGCAAATACTGGATGCTTTCTGTCACACTTAGAACTCAAGACTCCACACCAACCAGCCTTCATCTCACTTGACATGGCAGCCACACTGGCTTCCCCTTCCTCCACCCTGCATTCTCATCCAGCTTTCTCCCCACTGTCATGGCTCAAATCCTGCCTCACTGGAAGCACGCTCATCCAGGCCCACTCATCTGGTACTTGCTTCACATGCTCATCACTTGGGTGCTGCCTACTACCATGCTCACTGATAGATAGCAAGTGCTCAAGTGTTGCTTGGCTAAATGAACTGATGATTTCTTTCCCTCAAGACCATCTTGAGAGCACCATGTAGACCCAGGAATTCCACCCTAAGTCCAAACCAAAGGTAAACCAAATCTTAACTGACTTACTGCCCCTACTTAGCTTCTAAACTAGGAAAGGAATCCTCTGTCCTCTGCATGGCCTCAAAAGTGCACACACACAACTTATTCAACCAGAATCCTCACCCTGAAATAATGAACACTGTCCTTCTTACCAAGAAAGGGGTGCCCATAATCAGGGTTGATCCCAGGTCCTACTCTGCCTGGCTTATGACCCCGAACCTCTGGTACAAGTTCCTATCCCCTTTTCCTTCTGTCCTTCCTCTCAGTTTTAACATGTCTACCTATTGTGTGTTGTTCACTCAGGCATGTCTGATTCTTTGTGACCTCATGGACTGTAGTCCGCTAGGCTCCTCTGTCCATGGAATTCTCCAGACAAGAATACTGGAGTGGGTTGCCATTCCCTTCTCCAGGGGATCTTCCCAACGCAGGGACTGAACCTGAGTCTTCCACACTGCAGGCAGATTCTTCACTGTCTCAGCCACGTCTACTTCTTATTTGTTATAATAAATGGAAAAACAGATTCAAAGAAATGAAAACATTCCTAAGCCACATAACTTGATCCAATCCCAGCAATCTTTCAATTCCAGATTGTGGACGTGCTCTGCCTTTTCTACCGCAATTCACACCATGAGAGGGTGAGACGCCCACGCTACTCCCACATATGGAGACCTTACAGAGGCACTTCCAGAAAAACGCAATAAGAATGCCCTCAGTTGGGGAAACAGACAGTTAAGTGCTACAGAGCTTAGAGGTAAGAGAGACAGCTAAGACTGAGAAAAAGCTCCAGGAAAGGCAACTGATCAGAACCTTTGGGAACAGGCCAGAGTTGAGTATGCACAAAAAAAAGGGGAGTCACTCTCAATCTTATTCACTCAAGTTCAACTCATTTCCTAACAGGGCAGTTTGCCAAATTAAGTAGGTAACTCACATTACCTCTGCAACCCCAACCATAGGAACAGGATCAACACTGGACCTCCCCAGACCAGGGCCTTTCCTTGCTCACCATGCTTGTCATCTGCACAGGACTCTGAGCCACAAGGAGTGGCTCTGTGTTTTATTTCTACCTGTATTTCAGAGTCTAGAAAGAATTTGCTCTTGTTGCCTAGTCACTCAGTTGTGTCTGACTCTTTTGCAATCCCATGGATTGCAGCCTACCATGCTACTCTGTCCATGGGACTTTCCAGGGAAGAATCTGGGAGTGGGCTGCCATTTCTTCTCCAGGGGATTTTCCCAACCCAGGGATCAAACCTGCATCTCCTGCACGCAGGCAGATTCTTTACCATTGTATACTATAGATACTTTGGTCTTGATGACGTGAGTCAATTTTTAAAAGAAAACTTATAGTTCCTTAGAGAGCGAAAGGGCTCCTGAGGCATATATCAGCTGTTCTCAAACGTCCTGCGCTAAAGAGTCACATGGTCTCGTTTACACATGCAGATTTCTAAGCCCCAACATAGCAATTCTTATTCGGTAGGTCTTCAATGTTACCTTCCTAGAAGGTTAATTTAAAAGTTTGAATAATAAATTACAACGTTTTGCTTTATTTTTATAATTTTAGGACTGCACATACAGCAAGTAAACATTTGGGCACTTTATGCTTCTCTGTTTCACAACAGCATACATCCCTGGATGGCAGCAAACTCCTCAGGAACTGCCCATTTGGGGACTTAGTGGTGACTAAGTGGTGACTTAGTGACCTCCCTGCTGGGGAGGTCAGCAGACTTAGTGCCCATTTTACAGATGGAGAGAAAGAGTGCAAAAGAGGAAAAATCTCTGGCTTCAGGTGGCACACCCATAAGAACTTGCAGGAAGACTGGAAATTGTGTCTCAATTTTTTTTCAGCAGAAACTGACATAGCAATAACTAGCCTTGGGCATCTACTGTGAATCAGAGTTCAAACCGAGGAAAAGAGATGCAGATGCAGAGAGAAAGACTGTTCCTTTCCTTTCTTCTTTCTCTTTTTGAACCAGGTTTCTTAGAAACATAAGGTTATGTAAGGGGAGGAAGAGGACTATGGATTTCAAGACTTTCTCCATCAGATTCTAACAAATATTTGAAAATTCATTTATTCAGGGACACATATTACTTAAAATATTCCTCTCTATAGGGAGAATTTCAGCCTGGGTCTGGCAGCTTTCTACAATTTTGGTTAGGTGAACAGTGTTATGTCAAGAATAGTCCTATGATCTGGGGAGTTGGGATTCAAGTTATTGAATTCAGAACAAAAGGAAATTCTGATTCCCCTTCAACCCAGCAGCCAAGAGACTGAAAACCATAGAAGTCTAATTTAAAATGCTTTCTGAGGGTGGGAGTAGGGAAATCACAGCCCAAAGAGAGTCAGGTAGAACTTGATCAGATAACTTTACCATATTTGGTGGTCACACAAACTAATTTCCCTAAAATTATACCCAAAAAAGAGGGGAACCCAAGAATTTGGGCTGGCATAGTACACACTTTCAACCTTAGAAGGCCATAGGAAATGTCTAATCTTTTCTCTTGGTCTGAGGAATCCCAGTCAAGCAAAGAGTAACTGTCACCTACCTACAACAAACAGCATCTTTGAACACAACCATCAGTGCCATGGGCCGGCCAGCCAACCAGCCAGAAGGCAGCTTCTCTGGGGACTACAAGCTACTTAAGTAGCCTAAGGCAGCTGCTACACTTTCAGGAAGCACCAGCTACTCCATACACCACTCACTTTGCAGCTCCTCCACTGCCTTCATCATTGTCTGAAGATGATGACGTAGAAGAACCAGGAAAGTATGCTGAGTCCACGTGATTGGGACTGCCGCTTGGAGCTGGGTTGATTGGGGAGGACCGTTCATACAGTGGGGTATGTTTTCCTTCATGAGGAATGTTACTGTAGTTCTGCTCAGTCAGATTCTTTCCGCTGGTTTCCAAGGTGAGAGCCGGCTCAGCGAGGTTGTACGGGTGTGGACCCTGGCCCGGAGCACCTGGGCTGGGCACCTGGGGGGCCTTAAACAGAGCATACAAATCACGTGTGCACACATACTGCATGGCCCAGAACACATTAGCATAACCCGGTCTTGGCTAAATTTTAATTCAACAAACTCTGGCACCTGCTTCACATATTATGAGTGTTAAGAAATTATCTTAGCATTCATTAAGATTTGATTCATATGTAGCTTTCAAGGCAGCTGTCCCCCACGCCAAGGCTGAGCAGACCAGCTGCAGATGGACAGGAAAGGCCTTACCACAGGCTTTGCTTGCAGAGAGGTCTGTGGAATGTTGAGCATCTGGGGGGGGACATACGGTGGCACTATCCCAGGCATTCCAAATGGATTTGGTCTGGCTGTTTCATCAATACGGAAAGAAAACAATAAACAACTGTGAGCAGGACATTCCCCAAGACACAGCACAGCTAACACACATTGCCATCTGACTTACACCTCCAGGTGCAAGCACGTCACTGGCCCCGCTTCCCGGAAACCTTTAGAAATTCATGCTTAATATTAAAAAATATTTAATCTTATGATGATCAATTTCATACACTAGAGCTAGATTTCTAACTTTCAAGAATTTTCAATTACTATCTGACTGTTTCTGTTTAGGTTCATTTCCTTGAATGCCTGGTTTGTCTCTGTCTGTAACCTAACAGATGTTCTCATTCTCTGCTCATTGCTGACAAAGCTGGAAGCCCTGTAGTACTCTAGGTTCAAAAGGAATAAAAGGACACAGCACTTCCCCTACCGTGAGGCAATAGAATTCTTCAATTTAAACTAAAATTAAGTTTTAAGCCACTAGCACACTTTTAAGTATAAAAAGTGAAATGTGGTAGTTGCTATATATATTCCTGTTATTGTTTTTTTTTCATTGTTAAGGAAACCATGATCAAGTTACACATGCATTACACAGGCAGTGCAGAGTCAGTAACTTGGGATTTTGTGCTTCCTTAGATGACTTTATAAACCTGGTGTTTATTCTTCATTATCCTCATTCTAACTTAAAAAATTGAAGCACAGAATGGAAAACATGTAGAGAACTAGCCTCAAACACAGCGTTAGGCAGGATTGGGTCCCCTATCAGCTTAAAGACATGACATAAAGCAATCAACGCAGTCCAAGGTCCAGAAAACCTCAGGTCCACAACATTCGGTCTCCTGGCAGATCTGAGGAGAGGAGGGGCCAGCATGAGCAAGGCCGGCAGGCCAATGGCCTGAGCGTGCAGTGACAGGGGATTAGTGTGGCCCTTGTGCTGAATACACTTCAATATATCATGGTTTACTGATGTGATAAAAATGAGGAGACTCCTCAGGGTTTAGTGGGGTGCCTGACAAGATAGCCTATGAGGGAAAGCACAGATACTACAAGACCCGAGGGTGGCATCAGGACTCAGACTGCATTAGACACAGAAAACACACCCTGAGAGAACACATGATAGACACTACTGAAACCCCCACGGCCACACAATCTCATTAGGTTTCATTTACAAACAGAACAAGACCAACTCTAGAGTTACCACAACGCAAATGCCACTTGGCAAAGGAAGAGTGCTTTTTTTACCTCAAAATCCAAGTGACACCAGGTGAAAAACAACCCACCCACAAATCACAATTTGTCAAGAAAAATAAACACACATTTAATTAATAAAAAAATAACTTGCTGTGCAGTGGCTAAGTCACGTCTGACTCTTTATGACCCCATGAACTACAGCACACAGGCTTCCCTGTCCTTCACTATCTTCTGGAGTCTGCCCAAACTCATGTCCATTGAGTCAGTGATGCCATCCAACCATCTCATCCTCTGCCACCCCCTTCTCCTCCTGCCCTCAGTCTTTCCCAGCATCAGGGTCTTTTCCAATGAGTTGGCTCTTCACATCAGGTGACCAAAATATTGGAGCTTCAGCTTCAGCATGAGTCCTTTCAATGAATATTCAGGGTTAATTTCCTTTAGGATTTACTGGTTTGATTTCCTTGCTGTCCAAGGGACTCTTGAGAGTCTTCTCCAGCACCACAGTTCAAAAGCATCAATTTTGGGCACCTAGCCTTCCTCATGGTCCAACTCTCACATCCATACATGACTACTGGAAAAACCATAGCTTTGACTAGACAGATCTTTGTTGGTAAAGTAATGTCTCTCCTCTTTAATAAGCTGTCTAGGTTTGTCATAGTTTTCCTTCCGAGGAGCAAGTGTCTTTTAATTTCACGGCTGCAGTCACCATCCGCAGTGATTTTGGAGCCCAAGAAAATAAAATCTGTCACTGTTTCCATTTTTTCCCCATCTATTTGCCATGACGTGATGGGACCAGATGCCATGATCTTAGTTTTTTGAATGCAGAGTTTTAAGCTAGTTTTTTTCCCTCTCTTCTTTCATCTTCATCAAGAGGTTCTTGAGTTCCTCTTCGCTTTCTGCCATTAAAGTGGTATCACCTGCATATCTGAGATTGTTGATATTTCTCCCAATGATCCTGATTCCACCTTGTGATTCATCCAGCCTGGCATTTCACATGATGTACTCTGTATAGAAGTCAAATAAGCAGGGTGACAATAAATGCCTCCATGTACTCCTTTCCCAATTTTGAACCAATCCATTGTTCCAGGTAAAGTTCTAACTGTTGCTTCTTTACGTGCATTCAGGTTTCCCAGGAGACAGGTAAGGTGGTCTGGTATTCCCATCTCTCTAAGAGTTTTCCACATTTTGTTGTGATCCACACAGGCAAAGGTTTTGGCATAATCAATGAAGCAGAAGTAGATGTTTTTCTAGAATCCTCTAGCTTTTTCTATGATACAATGGATGTTAGCAATTTGATCCCTGGTTCTTCTGCCTTTTCTAAATCCCCCTTACACGTATGGAAGTTCTCGGTTCACGTACTGCTGAAGCCTAGCTTAAAGGATTCTGAGCATTACCTTGCTAGCATGTGAAATGAGCACAATTGTACAGTAGTTTGAGCATTCTTTGGCATTGCCATTCTTTGGGATTGGAATGAAAACTGACCTTTTCTAGTACTGTGGCCACTGCTGAGTTTTCCAAATTTGCTGGCATATTGAGTGCAGCAGTTTACCAGCATCATCTTTTAGGATTTGAAATAGGTCAACTGGAAATCCATCACCTCTACTAGCTTTGTTTGTAGTAATGCTTCCTAAGCCCACTTGACTTCACACTCCAGGATGTCTGGCTCTAGAGTAGTGACCACACCATCACTGCTATCTGGGTCATTAGGACCTTTTAAATACAGTTCTATGTATTCCTTCCATCCTTTTTCATCTCATCTCCTTCGGTTAGGTCCTTGTAGTTTCTGCCCTTTATTGTGCCTATCTTTGCATGAAATTTTCCCTTGGTATCTCTAATTTTCTTGTAGAAATCTCTAGTCTTTTCCCATTCTATTGTTTCCCTCTATTTCTTTGTATTGTTCACTGAAGAAGGCTTTCTTATCTCTCCATGCTATTCTCTGGAACTCTGCATTCAGTTGGGTATATCTTTCCCTTTCTCCCTTTGCCTTCCTTTTTCTTTGGGATGGTTTTGGTCACTCCTCCTGTACAATGTTAACCTCCATCCATAGTTTTTCAGGCACACTGTCTATCAGATCTAATCCTTTGAATCTATTTGTCATTTACACTGTATAATCATAAGGGATCTGTTTTAGGTCATACCTGAATGGCCTAGTGGTTCTTCCCTACTTTCTTCAATCTAAGGCTGAATTTTGCAAAAAAAAGAGCTGATGATCTGAGCCACAGTCAGCTCCAGGTCTTGTTTTTGACTGTATAGAGTTTGTCCATCTTTGGCTGCAAACAATATAATCAATCTGATTTCAGTACTGACCATCTGGTAATGTACATGTGATAGCCACCCGCCCGCCCCCCCCAAATAATAACATGCCCCAAATGCACCCTCTCGTTCACTGAAAGAACACTGGGAGCACTGAGGCCTGGGCCATTGCTCACTTCTTACTACCCTAGAGAGTCAGGAGCCTCAGAAGTCATGATCTGTTGGAAGATCCCATCTCCTAGTTCCTGGAGCTCAAGTTGGAAATGCCACAATTCTCTGATCCCAGCTCGCACGGACAGAAACGGTGGCCCAGCTTCCACCTTTTGCTGAACAGAGACAGCTGCAGGACAAACAGCTGGGAATTGTGACATTGGTACATGCGCATATGGGCCTGTTGGCCCATCTACACACATGTCCACATGCTCACATACAGGCAAATGTTCACCTCACACACTCACATGAACACATACATTCACCACACATACATGCACATTTTCGTGCACTCGCACACACAAGGAGACACTCATGATCAAACAGTTAAGTCCACAAGTTAACAAACCTCCATGTATGAGATACATGATGCTCTAACTGTTAAAGTCCCTTAACTGGTGATCATGAATTTTAGCCAGATTTTGGGTGAGAGTATTAGGAAATTCACTCAAGCTCTAATACTATAAGTTAAACCACTGTAAAAAGTCTAGTTTACAATCCCTTATAGCTGACCTGCCATACTTAACTTCCAAGTAATAAGAATGGGAGACTGGACCCTTCAATTATGCAGCATTTTACAAGTGAAGATGAACACTTATGTTTCACTCTATTTTTGACCATCATATGCTACAAACTTCCTGAAAGCACACACCTTCCCTAAAAAAAATGAAAGAGAGAAAGAAACCCTCCAATATAAACATACACAATTATAACTTAAAAGCAAAGATTCCCAAGGAGAGAATATTTTCTAAAGTCATATTTCAATCACTGACCTAAAACAAACTTTGGAGAACCCACAGAACTAGTTACTCTTCTGTCATAACCTAGTCTATTAAGTGAATTAATTTGTCTACATTTCTCTGATGGCTGCAGAAATGCCTGATACGCAAGGGCCTGCCTCTGCGTATTGCATGCCTTCGTGTAAATCAGTTCTTGTTCTCAATGCCCTCATGCAGCTAAGCAGAATCATTGTCTGTCTTCTGTGTGACAAGGCGTCTTTCTCAAAATTGACACCAGTGCACAGAGCAGAGATTAACATCACCAGTTCTCATTCTCCTCCTTTCACAAATACTTACTAAAAGAGGTAGACTTTTGTTCAAGTATGCAGAATGCAGACAGATGAAAGGAGAAAAAAGTGTTCAATTACTACATGAAAAATATTTTAATTAAAAAAAATGTAAATATCAATACAGTATACTAATGCATATATATGGAATTTAGAAAGATGGTAACGATAACCCTGAATGCGAGACAGCAAAAGAGACACAGATGTACAGAACAGTCTTTTGGACTCTGTGGGAGAGGGAGGGGGGGATGATTTGGGAGAATGGCATTGAAACATGTATAATATCATATAAGAAATGAATTGCCAGTCCAGGTTTGATGCAGGATACAGGATGCTTGGGGCTGGTGCACTGGGATGACCTAGAGGGATGCTATGGGGAGGGAGGTGGGAAGGGGGTTCAGGATTGGGAACACATGTACACCCATGGCGGATTCATGTTGATGTATGGCAAAACCAATACAATATTGTAAAAAAAAAAAAAGTAAATATTAAATACTTGAGAATAAGAGAAAGAAAGCATGCATTACAGCCCTTTCAATCATTCTGAGTTAGCTTAGAACTCTCATACATAGGATACGTTGTGTAGTATCCACTCTCTTGAATTACTCACTGTGCCTGTATGAAGCTAACCAGTTTTTCTCTAGATTAAAGTAAGATTTATTCATCTATTACTAGGCATGTTACTGTGACGATGTTACATTAAATAAACAACAGCAACAAAGTAATATTCTAAAAATATTTGAGATGGGTGCTGATACATGATTTTCAAGTGATACACAAAAAACATAGCTTTGAAAAATTAAAGATGAAATAAATCAGTATATTCCCTACCACCAACTAGCTTTCAGTGCCTGTAAAAAACAATGTGAAATTTTCAAACTATGGTAACCATTTTGACACATTTATTCAATACCAACATTCTACAGAAGTTAAGGCACAAAGTTACACGCAGGAGAATTTTACATAATTTGTTTTCATCCTTGGGCTTCCCTGGTGGCTCAGACAGTAAAAATCCACCTGCAATGCAAGAGACCTGGGTTCAATCCCTGTGGTTTGGGAAGATCCCCTGGAGAAGGAAATGATAACAAATTTCTTCTGTCCCTGAGTTTAAACAACATGTGCATGGACCTCAAAGGATACATCATGATTTAAATTCACTTGTTACCCGAGTCTTACAGAGCAGTGACAAGTTTATCCCAAATTTTACTCAAATCTATTAAATTCCAGGAGTTTTACCTGGAGAATCCCATGGACAAGAGGAGTCTGATGGGCTACAGTCCATGGGGTCACAAAGAGTCAAACATGACTGAGCAACTAACACCACTCCCAAATGAATGACTTCTGAAGGCAAGTTCGGGAAAGGGACAGTGGGAACCAATAAGACACTGGTATGGCCTATGAAGCCTGGTAGTTCTGGCTGGATTGAAGACCAGGCTTGAGGGCTCAGCCAAGGGAGTCATGGGGCTTTTTGGGAAGGGGGAGACAGAAATCATCCCGGGCTTTTAGAAGACTGAACTTAGTTTCCACTCAGTACCAACTCCCAAGAGCTCAGAGCTGGGGCAGCTGATGCCAGCCTAGAGCATCAGCTGGCAAGACCACACAGTTAAAGTCAGAGGTCACCGTTCAGGAGAGAAGCCCCCACAGTGGAAGATTAAGTATGGGGCCAAGAAAAGTAAGATCATGAATAAAGAAATAGGTACCTGAAAGAATTATAAGCAATGAAAAACAACCTGGGGAAGCACATTTCAGGTCAACATAAATATAAAGATCTTTCTGAGAACGAGAGCAGTTCATCAGTGACGACACTGCTTTGAGTGCTTAACTGCTGTAACAATATTCCATGGTCGGGAGGTAGCCTGGTGCTTATACAGAATTCCTGGCTATCCAAATTTCTTCTGTCCCTAAGTTTAAATAGTATGTGCATGGACCTCAAAGGATACAGCATGATTCAAATTCATGTGTTACCTCAGTCTTACAGAGCAGTGACAAGTTTATCCCAAATTTTACTCAAATCTATTAAATTCCTGGGTTCACTTAATCAGGTTTGAATCATAAGCACTAAACAGCAAAATCTCATCTAGCCACCTACACAGTTTATGGTAAATCAAGACAAAGCAGTTTCTGTCCATCTGTGAATTCTAAAAAGCACAACCTCAAAGAAAAGTCTCAAGGCCTTTATTCGGAAGTCACTGATAAACTGCACTGGCCGCCCCCTTCTGTCACTGAATACTGAGAAGCTATCCACAGACCTAATGACAAGCTGTGTCCACCTCAGGAAGACACCTGTGCAGTCTTTTAAACCAGACAACAACTAAAAGGAGACATATTTTCAGTTCTTCCAAAATGACTGATTTTCAGGGTTTTTTTTTTTTTAATGACCTCTCAATAAACCACAAGATCAGCCAGCCTATAGCACTTCATACCACATCAACTGAAATAAACTCACTAAGAACTGAATGAAAGGTCACAGGAATGAACTGAGAGACTCCCATGACCTGCATGAGAATTAACGAGAAAGGAGGAAAAAGAATGAATGGACTTTCTATTTAACATGATAGCATGTTAGCTGTCTCTCTGGCAGCATCTAGTCTGTCAGACCCCTGGGGGCTTGACATCAATGCCATTTGCATTAGCTTTAACAAGATACAAATTGAGAAAGATGAGCATGCACACATCTCAAAAAAAAGAAGGGCAAATACAGAATGGCAGATACAATAGAGCATTTAATTAACAATCAAAACACTATGATTTATTATTCCATATATGAGGTAAAGAAATATAAAAAGCTTAAGAGGGGGACAGACATAACTTTTAGAAAAGCCTAATGTATTTCTTTGAAGACATCTGTTCCACCTGATTAGTGGGTACCCTAATGCTCATGATACTATACTATCCTCTGTATTTTTTAGTTACATTTAAAGCTTTCCATGGTAAGAAAATTTAAGCAAAAATACTGGAAAAAGTGTGTTTAGTAAACAAAGTTTTAAAGAATGAATATTATATAACTTTGTAAAGAATGCCAAATTTCAGGAGCTTATTATTGAAGTATAGCAACAGTATAATGTCAAATACTTGGTGACAATAAAAAGAATTTTTTTAATGATCACTGTAACAGTTAAAAAAAAAAAACCCTTAATATTCTAGAATATGACCACATGACATGGTTAAGTATATTACATACAGCACATCCCTACTGTGAAACATTAGACAAGCTTTAAAAATACTAAGGCAGGAAAAAAAAAACCTACTACGAAAGCAAACCTTTGTGAAGTCACAACCAAGTCCCAAAGGTACACTGTTGGTGGGAACAAGGCAAATTGCCTTATATGGATCCTGTGGCCTGGCTATAGCCAGCGCTTGCAGCAGGAGGCCCTGCCTAGTGAGCCTGGGTGCATGGGCAATGGCAGCAGGTGGATGAGGTCCTGAGGGCAATGTTACCTGGCATGCAGTGGCAGTGGCAGCTGAGGAGCTCAACAGAGCCACAGGAGCAATGCCATCACCCTCTATTCTGGTCAGGTCACACTATGCACTCTGTACAGCTACTGTGTCCTGCAGTGGACCTGAACGGGTGACCCTGAGACCTGAAGACCTAAGAGACTCTTCTCATCAGCCAAGGAAGCCCAGCAGGCACCATATCTTTCTTCACAGACTGTCTTCATGTTCAGGGGGGACATCTCCTGACCATTCCCTCCCATGCTGAGAGTGCACGTTGTCGGGGAGGTAGAGCTATATTTTCAAAAAGATTGTCAACACAACCTAGAAAGCCCGGCAACAAACAACAGAACAGTTTGCTGAGCACCGTGCAGACTGTGCATCCACAGGAAGCCACCTTCTCAAGGCATCAGAAAGTGATGCCTTCCGGCAAAGTCATGGTCCAGAATGACAGCCCACTGAATGGTTCTTATTTTTCCCTTACACTGAACTTGTACCTTTCTGAGCCCCAGTCCCAAGAGCTGGGGTCCAGGAGCACCAACTACAGTGTCTAGTTATTCCTGTTAAGACAGGAGGCATTTATGTTCTTCTGTAGATGGGTTACCAGTGGTTGGAACTGAAGTTTGCCATTCAGCATTTTGTAAGTCAGGATATTCTGGCCCAGTCTGGAAGAATGTGGCCAACCTTGAGGGCATGTCAGGACACAGGCTGGTGCAGGCCCCTGACCTGGGCAAGCCTGTCCAGATAAAATGCCCATGGGGCCTCTCTACCAGCACCTACAAAGTTTCTATAGCCAGAGGTCCTTTCTTTGGGGACACTATAGAATGTGTTCTTTGCTCTAGTGATGACAGCTCCTATTTCAATATGGTTCTCTTTGCACAATTCTCTATTATTTGCACATGCACTGCTGCCCTGATGGATCCCTTGGTCTCCACCAGACGCCCACATCTGTGCTCCAAGGGACCCAGGGCCACAATCCCCTCCCAACTTCCATCTCCCTTCACAGCCCCCCTCTCAGATTTCATCATCCACCTAAAAGTTTAAGTATGTTCAAACCTCCCTCCCATTTCAAGTCCTTTATGGAAACAATTCAGGTAGATTTGGGGGACTGGTGCTGGCCACCTACCCTACCCTCTTCCATATTTTACAGTATAGAAGAAGGTGCAAAGCTAAAACACTGTTTTTCCTAGGATCCCTCACACCTTGCTGAGAACCAGGCAGCTACATGTACCTGCACAGGGTCTGGGAGCTCTGAGTGCCACAGGTACCTCCTCCTCCCCTCTTCTGACAACTGTTCTTGCCGCAGCTCCTCTGGCTGTTGCACTGCTCTCCCTGTGTCCCCAGCTCCACCCCCTGTCCCTGACCTGAGGCACACTATCTCAAGACCTCCCTACAGAGTACCCTCCACAAAAAACTTCCCCAAGGAATCCCACCCATTTCCATGGCTCTAATTAGTACTCAGGGCACAGACACAATAAAGAAAAGCAAAGAGACCATTAATACAAAATTCACAGTGCTGGAGTACAGGGGAATGTGTCCAGGGAGAGACAAGGATAGGACTCTGATACTAGTAATACTCCACTGATGTCTGTTTTATTTACTGTACAAATATATTGTGCGTATGATAGTTTCAAAATAATTTTAAGTTTTTACGGTAAAAAAGCCTTCAATGAGTTTTCATGGTCCAAAGAGTAAGTCTCAAGTCTAAGGTCCTACATGGCCACTGCACTCCTGCCCGACAAGCACCACCACTGCTCCTCCCCTTGCTTTCCTGTGTTCCAACTACATTGTTTCTTCTACATCCTGGCCTCCACCTCAGAACCTTTACACATTCTGTCTCCTCTGTATATATTCTCCCTCTCTATTGTAATTTTGCTAAATTCCTACTTTACACGCAAACCTCACCTCAACATTAATTTAATTGAACAGAACCAAACACTGGTTAAATCAAGTATTGTTTTAACCAGGTTGGTATTCCTTGACTGTCTTGTTATATTCCTGTATGACTCCTCCTCTCAGCCATCTAAAAGGGCAACAATGACATATGTCCTGTCTACTACCTTGTTCAACACTCAGAACAGTGCCTGGTAGGAAGTCAACATATCAAGGAGCTCATCTACTCTTTTTTAAAAAATTAATAGACTATTTTTTGAGGAATTATACTTTATAGAAAACAAAGCAGAAAGTACACACCTTGCATTACTATGGTACATTTGTTACAACTCATGATCCAATATTGATGCAGCATACCAGGCCTCCCTGTCCATCACCAGCTTCTGGAGTTTACCCAAACTCATGTCCATTGAGTCAGTGATGCCATCCAACCATGTCATCCTCTGTCGTCCCCTTCTCCTCTCACCTTCAATCTTTCCCAGCATCAGGGTCTTTTCCAGTGAGTCAGCTCTTCATATCAGGTGGCCAAAGTATTGGAGTTTCAGCTTCAGCATCAGTCCTTCCAATGAATATTCAGGACTGATTTCCTTTAGGACGGACTGGTTGGATCTCCCTGCTGTCCAAGGGACTCTCTGAGAGACTTGTCTTCTTGAGACTCTTGTCTTCTCCAACACCAACAGTTCAAAAGCATCAACTCTTGGGCGCTCAGCTTTCTTTATAGTCCAACTCTCACATCCATACATGACTACTGGGAAAACCATAGCCTTGATTAGACAGACCTTTGTTGGCAAAGTAATGTCTCTGCTTTTTATTTACTTATTTATTTTTTAACTGTTGAACTTAAATTCTCCTTAATGTGCCTTTTTTTAAATATAAATTTATTTATTTTAATTGGAGGCTAATTACTTTACAATATTGTATTGGTTTTGCTTTTTAATATGCTGTCTAGGTTGGTCATAACTTTTCTTCCAAAGAGTAAGCGTCTTTTAATTTCATGGCTTCAGTCACCATCTGCAGTGATTTCGGAGCCCAAGAAAATAAAGCCTGCCACTGTTTCCCCATCTATCTGCCATGAAGTGATGGGACCAGATGCAATGATCTTCGTTTTCTGAATGTTGAGCTTTAAGCCAACTTTTTCATTCTCCTCTTTCACTTTCACCAAGAGGCTCTTTAGTTCTTCTTTGCTTTTCTGCCATAAGGGTGGTGTCATCTGCATATCTGAGGTTATTGATATTTCTCCTGGCCATCCTGATTCCAGCTTGTGCTTCATTCAGCCCAGCGTTTCTCATGATGTACTCTGCATATAAGTTAAATAAGCAGGGTGACAATATATAGCCTTGACATACTCCTTTTCCTATTTGGAACCAGTCTGTTGTTCCATGTCCAGTTCTAACTGTTGCTTCCTGCCCTGCATACAGACTTCTTAAGAGGCAGGTCAGGTGGTATGGTCTTCCTAATTCTTGAAGAATTTTCCAGTTTGTTGTGATCCACACAGTCAAAGGCTTTGGCATAGTCAATAAAGCAGAAATAGATGTTTTTCTGGAACTCTTGAGCTTTTTAGATGATCCAACGGATGTTGGCAATTTGATCTTTGGTTCCTCTGCCTTTTCTAAATCCAGCTTGAACATCTGGAAGTTCACGGTTCATGTACTGTTGAAGCCTGGCTTGGATACATTACTATTAACTAAATTCTATAGTTTACATTAGGATTTCCTGTTTGTGGTGTGCATTCTGTAAGTCTGGACAAATGTACAATGACATAAACCCAGCATTACATTTTCACTGCTCTAAAAGCTCCATGCTTTGCCTATCCACTCCTCTCTCATCCTCCAACCCTGGAACCCCTGACTATCTTACTGTGTCCATAGCTTTGTCTTTCCCAGAACGTCACAGTTGGAATCAAACAGTATATAGCCTTTCAGATTAGCTTCTTTCAATGTATATTTAAGGTTTTTCCATGTCTTTTCGTGGCTAAGTAGCCAATCTCTTTTCAGCACTAGGTAACAGTCCATTGTCTGGATGTGGCAATTTACTTATCCATTCACCTAGTTAAAGATATCCTAATTACTTCCATGTCTTGGCAACTATGAATAAAGCTGCTATAAACATTCACGTGCAGGTTTCTGTGTGAACATCAGTATTCAACTCCTTTGGGTAAAATCCACGCAGCAGGATTACTGGATCTTATGGTAAGAGTATGTTCAGGTTTGTAAGAAACTGCAACCATGTCTTCAGAGTGGCTGTACCTTCGTATTGTATTCCTACCAGCAAGGAGTGAGGATTTCTGTGTCCCACGTCCTCACCAGCATTTGGTGGTGACAGTGTGTGGACTGTGGCTACTCTAGTAGTGTGCAGTGGCACTCATCTGTTTTTCACTAGGAAGGCCATGAGGACACACTGCACACTTTTGCTGACGCAGCGGGCCTCTGTGTCATTTGCATGGCTTTTAACAAATAGACAAGGATTGGCTGATGCCTACAGAATCCATATGCACGTACCTGAGGTGGCTTCTAATATCTCTGTGTTATTTGTTATTCTTAAATTCTGCCAATGATTCTGGAGCACAGCTAAGGTTTAAGAACTACTTGTTCAATCAGGGAGCCAAACACTACTGACAACTCAATTTTGACATATGTTATTTGTGCTTACATGTAGACTGAGGGTTCTCTGGCGATGGTGGGCGTTAAATACAATGATGGAAAGAGAAAAAGTATACTCATCTCTAGATCCCCAATTCCCAACACAGTGTTTCTGATACAGTAAATGATTTAAAATTAATATTAATCTCACCTGTAACTTACTTTAAAAATCTACCTGGTAGATATAATTCATAAATATATATAATAAATACAGATGGGTATTATATATATCCATTATTGTATATATCCATAATCTATAATATATAATTTCTGGGAGTCCACAGTATAAATACAGTATGGACTGGAAAAAGAAAGGGACGATACACTATGCAGACGAGGCCTCCCAGCAATGGGACAGGGAGCATGTGCACTTCCTTCTATAAATTCCACACTATCCAATAACGGTATGGAGGTCTGAGGTTTTTTTCCTCAATCCTGCAGAAAACTAACTAGACTTAGAAGGAAAAGCATGGAAGACACAGCAGTCACCTCCCAATGCCAGTCCACATGGATCTGGCCAGGAAGGTTTTTCTTTTGAAAATACAGAATCCTGAAGCCAATTAAGATTCTGAAAACTATTCTGTGGTAGAACCTAAAATTCTAGCCAGATTAAGAACTCAGGGTAGAATCAACTCTCCCCATTTTTATTCTCAGTAGTCATACTCCTGAGCTTCTACAGTGATTCTGTAACATTTTTTCCCAAAACTCTACACATATTCTAGTTTCTAAAATGATTAAATAGAGACAGGTTTTAATGAACAAGAAAGTTATGTTCTGCTATTGGTTGTTCGAAATTCTGAATGTGTTTTCTTGTAGAATAACACAACGAACTATGATTTGAAAAGACCACTTACGATCAACCTACTGCTTTTAGGAATATTTTTTGTGGAAAATATATCTTAGGTGCTCATGTGGGATGCCAAGAAAATATTTCCCTAACTCAAGAAAGCATTTCCCTAACTCTTCTAGGCTTCTGATTTCCATTTCAGTCATCACTCTCCATTTAGTGGGTCCCTGCAAAGAAAAAGAAAAGCAGGAAGGCAAAATGGTTTTTGCCTTCTGACGAGGCTTTACAAATAGCTGAAGACAGAAGGGAGAAAGGGAAAGTTACATCCAACTAAACGCAGAGTTTCAAAGAATAGTAAGGAGAGACAAAAAGGCCTTCTTCAATGAACAGTGCATAAAAATAGAGGAAAATAACAGAAGGGAAAAGATGAGAAATCTCTTCAGGAAAACTGGAAATATCAAAGGAATATTTCGCCCAAAGATGGGCACAATAAAGGACAGAAATGGTAGAGACCTAGTAGATGCTGAAGAGATCAAGAGATGGAAGGAATACATGGAAGAACTGTACAAAAAAAGATCTTAATGAACTGGATAACTATGATGGTGTGGTCTGTCACCCACAGCCAGACATTCTGGAGTGTGAAGTTAAGGGGGTCTTGGGAAGCACTGCTGTCAATAAAGCTGATGGATGTGATGGAATTCCAGTAGAGCTATTCAACACCCTAAAGGATGATGCTATCAACGTGTTGCACTCAATATGTCAGCAAATCTGGAAGACCAGCAGTGACCACAGAACTGGAAAAGGTCAATCTTCATCCCAATTCCCAAGAAGCGTAGTACTAATGTTCAAACCATCGGACAATCGCACTCATCTCCCATGCTAGTAAAGTGAAAGAGCAAGTCACTCAGTCCTGTTTGATTCTTTGCAACCCCATGAACAGTTCATGAAATTCTGGAGTGGGTAGCCTTTCCCTTCTCCAGGGGATCTTTCTAACCCAGGAACTGAACCCATGTCTCCCACATTGCAGGTGGATTCTTTACCAGCTAGCCACCAGGGAAGTCCCATGCTAGTGAGGTCATGCTTAAAATCTTGCATCCTAGGCTTTAGCATTACACGAACAATGAACTTTCAGAAGTCCAAGCTGGGTTTAGAAAAGGCAGAGGAACCAGAGATCAAATTATCAACATCTGCTGTATCACAGAAAAAAGCAAGGGAATACCAGAAAAGCATCTACCTAAAGCCTTTGACTGTGTAGCTCATAACAAACTGTGGAAAACTCTTAAAGAGATGGGAATACCAGACCATCTTACCTGTCTCATGAGAAATCTGTATGTGGGTCAAGAAGCAAGTTAAAATTCTGTATGGAACAAATTGATTGGTTCATGATTGAGAAAGGAGTACAACAGGGCTGTCTGCTGTCACTCTATTTATTTAACCTGAGCACATCATGAGAAATGCCGGGCTGTATGAGTTAGAAGCTGGAATCTAGATAGGCAGGAGAAGCACCAATAACCTTAGATATGCGGATGATACCACTCCAACAACAGAAAACGAATTGGAACTAAAGACTCTCTTGTGAGGAAGAAAGAGAAGAGTGAAAAAGCCAGCTTAAAACTAAATATTTCAAAAACTAAGATCCTGGCCCCATTACTTCATGGCAAACAGAAGGGTAAAAGGTGAAAGTAGTGACAGATTTCCTTTTTGTGGACTGTAAAATCACTGCAGATGGTGACTGCAGCCATGAAACCAGAAGACTGCTTCTTGGCAGGAAAGCTATGACAAACCTTAGACAGTGTGTTGAAAGTAAGGACATCACTTTGCCGACATAGTTCATACATAGTCAAGGTTATGGTTTTTCCATCGGTCATGTACGATTGTGAGAGCTGGACCATAAAGAAGGCAGAGCACCAGAGAATTGATGCCTTCAAACTGTGGTGCTGGAGAAGACTCCTGAGAGTCCCCTGGACAGCAAAGAGATCAAACCAGTTAATCTTAAGGGAAATCAACCCTGAAAACTCATTGGAAGGACTGATGCTGAAGCTGAAGCTCCAGGATTCTGGTCACCTGATACAAACAGCCGACTCACTGGAAAAGTTCCTGATGCTGGGAAAGATTGAGGGCAGAAGGAAGAGAAGGCATCAGAAGATGAGACAGCTGGATGGCATCATCGATGCAATGGACATGAACTTAGGTAAACTTCAGGAGACGGTGAAGAACAGGGAGGCCTGGTATGCAAAGAGTCAGTGACTAAACAACAGCAGCAGCAGCACATATAGACAAAAATCAGTGAGCACTATTTCAGATATTTTTGCTTCTTTATACTTATCAGGAAAAAAAAAATAGTGATTTTTACATTTATCTGTTTCTGCTGGTTCTACTTGAAATAAACCTTGCTTCCCAATCTTGCCTCACCCTCTCTCAATTTCAGTATATGGTCATATACTGAACTCTACACTGTCCCAAACTATCTGTGCCTGTGCTTTGTTAAGTCCCTTGCTGTACGATTAAGATCACTGCAATAGTCAGAAGCAATAGGAAATGCTTTACAGAAGGATGTTGTAGGTGGTTATCACCTACATTAACGTGCTTGAAAACATCACTCTAAATATCCCTAGTTCTTTACCAATCACACCACTGTTCTCCATAAACCACTGAGTGAAAGTGAAAGAGAATTCTAAGAGTATTAACTTCTTTTATAAAATACTTACCCCATAATGTCCTCTGATGATTTAATAAGAACACGAAAGCACTTTATAGAACAGTAAATATTTTTAAGAAGCTCAAATTTAAACCTAATTTAAAATTCATCTTCCTCTTCAGAACATTTTCCAAACTGTTATCAGCTCAGGTCAATGCCAAATGTTAAGTCAATCTATCCTGTCTCTATCCTTCTCCCACCTATTTTCCTTCAGGAAGGGATTAGAGTAAATGCTCTAATCCCAACCACACATGCATGCTGTCACTTCAGTCGTATCCAATTCTGCACAACCCCATGGACTGTAGCCCGCCAGGCTCCTCTGTCCATTGGATTCTCCAGGCAAGAATACTGGAGTGGGTTGCCATTTCCTCCTCCAGGGGATATTTCCAACCCAGGGTCAAATCTGAGTTTCCTGTATCTCTTGCACTGGAGGCGGATTCTTTACCAAAATAAGCCAGCTGGGAAGCCTGGTCCCAAGTATATTATAATGAATGTTTAAAGTACAACTGTCAAATGAGGAGTAGAACATCACTACAGATACATGAGGTACCAAGTACGTCTTTGTGTTAACTTCTTTCAGGCTATCTGATCATTCAACATTCAGAGCTTTTGCCAGGCATCCTTCCTACAAGAGTAAAAATGACAGTATCTGCTTGTAACAAGCACTCTTTAAAGCACTTTACCTATACTTACCCTTTTAATATTAACATAAGTATCCCATTTTAATAAAACAGGAAAAACGAAGCCAGGAGGCAATGGAAAAGAGATGTCACAACCTGGCATCAGTAGCCCGGCCACTCACCTGTCTCAACAGCATCTATTCCTGTGCCAGCAGTAAAACCCAGCCACCACCATCTGCCCCTGTTATATCTCACCTTAACTGAGGAGACACGTAGTATCGAGTCCCCCTGCTCAGCACTCCCTGTCTGCCTTTCCAAGAGTCACCTTAAGTTGCATCTAATCATTTCACTCTCCTGATTCAACAGCTCTTCATGGATTAAGTCATTTGGGCAAATACTTCCCCACTCTTGTAAAGGGTGAAGGTGGCAGTTGAGACCCTGGGGTTGTCCATCCCTGGACCCCTGACATTCTTAGGGGTTGGGAGGGCGTATCTGAGGAGATGTGCAGAGGATCATTTGACAGGATGGCCTTGTGGAGCCAAGAAAGGTGACCGTGAAGCCTGGACAACAGAAATGGGAATGCCCCGGGCACAGGAAGTCAGAGAGAGAGCTCTAGGTCCACAGCCAGTGCCAAGACCCCACAGCAGGAGCCAGTGTAGGACATTTCACATAGGGAAGAAGGCAGGGCCTGAGGGTGAGGGGCAGAGGCCAGCAAGAGAAACAGCTTGGTGTGGGGGGAGGAAGAAGGTATGCAGCTGGGAGTTTGTTACAAGCATGAGAGGAATGGAATAGGCTGACTGACATTTTTAAACACTACTCTAACTGCTGGGAAGAAAAGAAGTGGCTAAGGACGGGGGGTGGGTATCCCATGACAGGGAACTGGATCATCAGATGAAATGCCTGTACCCTCCTTGATCACACAGCATATTCACTTGTCCATAGTCACAATCCATATGCACTTGTTGTTACCCACGCACAGAGACTGCCATCAGGAGCCAGCACTTACCTGTATCCGTATCGTGCCCCCCGCCCCCGCCAACCACATACACAGCACAGTCACACTGTGCTTAAACAGGTGAGTGAATACTATCATGCAGAGGACACTGTTAGGAACATTTTCAACCGCAGGGTTAATATGAAGTCAGTTACATCCCTCTGACAGTCTCATTACATAAAACAAGCACAACTGAAACAACAGGTGGCAGGATGATTTCTCATAGCTTTACTGATCTGGACCCTAAAAAATGCAATCTGACTTAGGAAGGAGGTTGGTACTTAGGGTTAGTGCTTTACAACCTCCCATGAGATATTTACTATCAAGCAGCCTTCAGGCAGTTTACAATTGTTTTTAATTCCCCAATTTCAACTCTCTGAGAGAAATCCGATCTTTTGCCAAAAAAGGCAACACGGAGGAGACATCAATCCACTGCACGGAAGGCACCTAAAGATCGGTGGGTCTTCTGTGTCCCTGGCACACTCTATAAGACCACACCTCACAAACACAGATTTAAGCATCACCATTACTGCCAGCCTTAGTCCTTATGGCTGCATCCTTTTTTCTTCCAATCTCTTAAGTCTCATAAGTTTGCTCTTGCTTTTCAACACTTCCAGGAATTACTACTGAGTCTGCCCAGAAGTTCTGCTAGTACTTATTTGTATAATGATAGAAATCTTATTTCAAAACAATAAACTCACAAGATTATTGGCTGAATATTTAAATCTCTTCGGTTACTGCATGGTTAGCATCACAGAGGCCCCGAATTACTTACCTAAGTAATGTGGTGGGTGAAATGCCATAGGCTTGCTAGTTGCTGAGTAATATCCAATTGCTCTCTTAAATCGAATAACTTTGTCATCTGTTCTAGACTGAAACAAATGCACGAAAACCTTTGTAAATTAGTATGCCACTGGTCATGTGTATATTAATATAATTCAACACACGTATAAGTCTGTAGCCTTTAAAGCTAGATGAGAGTTTAGAATATACATTAAAACCGTTAAGGAAAATCAACAGATTATCATTAAAGAAACAAGTTAATTCTCTTAGAACACTGTACTTATCAGAGTCTGACATAGCACTCAGGAGACCTGAGTTCTGGGATGCAGTCCTCCAACTTTCCCTTGGCAAGGTCTCTGATGCTATCTGCAAAGGTTTTATTTTCCATCTCTAGCAAAGTGGAGGTACAATTTTAGCTCTTCAGAGAGCAAACAGGAAGTCACACAAACTTCATCGCTTCTACTAAAGTCCAACCTCCCTTGAATTCCTTACTTTCCAAAAAAGGAAGAAGAAATCCCTGACCATCACCTGGAGGGATGGACAAATCAGAGATCCACATATTTTGTTTGCCCATTTGATACATCTGTCTTAGTAGAAATCCCACTGAATTATGATGGAGGATCTAGGAGCAGCAGAGGCCTTACCATTTGTCTACCTCTGTGCAGGCTGGAGGGGAGGCTGGAGAAGCTAGGAGAGGGGCCAGCCCTCCTGGCTGGCACCAAGGCCTGACAGCTGGAAGCACTCCTGGGTATGGCTGGTGTGTGCCTCTCAAGACCCTTCCAAATTCAGCACACACCAGAGCACAAAGCATTACCCAAGAGCTTGCATTTCTACCTGAGAATGCTGGAAAACATCTTTAGCTATGGCATCCAAGTCCGAGGTATCCTGGATGTTGCGGACATAGTCAGCCACAGCCTTGATCACCACATCGCACGGTGGCAAGACCAGCTGGTGGGCCCGGACCTAAGAAAACAAGCACACGTGTCAATTCACTAATTCCAAACACGGGGCCCAGAAACTATAAGTAATGCTTTCCTTAGAAGGGCCTGCTTATCATCAATTTGTAAGTTCTTGTCCCTAAGACTTTGAAAGTCTGAGGGTTAAGCCCTGGATCTCCCTTTCAATTGAAATACAACTCAGCGGCTTCAACCTGACTATGTTAAAAAGCATCTGACAGCCTTCCATCACTTCAGAGATCTCTGCAACCTGCTCACGTGAGCACAACACAGACGCCCTGGGCCACAGGTGCCTCTCATTTTTCAACACCAGCCAGCTGGAGGCTATGCAGCCCCAAGCTCCCCAGTCCACTAAAAGAGCCAAGGTCAGCTTGGAATGGATGGAAAACAGTATCCCTGAGTGCTGAGGGACACATCTGGTGAAAGACACATGGAATAAAGTTTAGGAATATTTTACACTTGACACCAGGAAATGGTAAGTAAGAAAATTTTTTTTAAAAAAGGTTTCTTTTGGACTTTTTCACGAAAACTTAAAAAAAAAAATACATGAAAGATATTCTTAGAAACAAAGATGAATCACACACGAACTATGTTTATGAAATTTTTTTTAATTTAATGATAGCATGAAATGATGTTTTATGTCCTATTTAGTCACAAAGATCATAAAGATAAATAAGATGGCAAAAACTTCTAAAGGCCATTGTTATAGTTTCAGAGCTGTGCACTCCTGCCCACCACACCTATAAATGTGGTACATTACACAGCAGGAGGGAAGACGTGGGCAGACTGGTAACCTCAGGCCAGGCTGTTCCCCTGGATGATGCAGATGGGCCCAGAGTCATCACAGGATCCTCTAATGTAGAAAGGAAGGCAGAGGAGCAGGTTTCATACATGAGGGAGTGCAGGACTCTACTGGCCATTGACAGCTTTGATGATGAAGGAAGGGCCATGAGCCACAGAATACAGCCCCTACAGAAGCTAAAAAGGCAGGAAACACTCTCCCTGGAGCCTCCAGAAGAAACGTGGCCCTCTCACACCTTGCTTTTAGCACAGTGAGACCCACTTTGGTTGTGATCTCTGTAAGATTATTAACTTTGTGATATTTTAAGACATCAAACATAAATAATAGAGGAAAAAATGAAAGAAAAAACAAATGAAGAAAATCAGAGAAACAACATAAACAGAATGGAAGAACCTCTAGAAAATACTTACACTATTACGGTATCACACAAATTTTCAGACGCATAAAAGCATACTCAATTTCGTTTTGGAAAAGCAATCTTTTTTTTTAAATAATGTTTTCCATGTTTGAAAAATGTTAGCTGCTCTGTCTCCTAGAGAATGGTTTCTTTCCTTGTTCTGGTCAGCGTTTGATAAAGGTCATCATAATGAACTCCAGGGAACTAGTAAGATGTCCATGGCTGCAGACCACAAGCACGTTCCTAGAAACCCAATCCCCCCTCTGTAGAATGAAAATCTCTTAACATACACATGCTCCACGGTGAAGAGGTCCCTGGAACAGCACATTCCAGTCAGTCTGGGAGAAATGGAAGCTCTGTCCACTCCCTGTCTTTGGGGTGTTTAACAGTCCCACAGCCAGGGCAGGGAGGAGGGCCAGTTGCTGGCGGCCCCAGAAATGAGAAGCCAGAAGAGAAACCCTGAGCCCTCCTACCATCAACATTTCACTCTCAGTGAGCACAGACTACAGGGAAGGGGACAGCCTGCAATGGCCACCAGACTTGAGGCCCCTGGGCGACCCCTTCTCTGGGCCACAACCTTCTGTCTCTGACCACGGTTCGAGGCTAGTTGGCCACAGAACACCCCTTGGCAGTCTGAAAGTCTATGGTTACCTCATTATGCTGCACAAAGTACTGGAAAAGCCAGCCATTGCAGAGAGAGTTTATACAGAGAACAAATGACAATTCACATAGTGGGAACAAGAGTTTATTAGAAATAAAAATGTCCACAATATGAAAACGGCTTTTCTCCAGGAGGTGGGAGCTAATGGTATGGTGCAGGCAGCCTCTCCCAGGGGATGCACAACAGACTGGGCAGGCGCACACTGCCCCCTCCCATCTCAAACGAAAAGGACAGTCTGTCGCTTTTGTTCCTATGGGTCTCCTTGGCTTCTCTACCCGTACCTTCTACAACACGAAGGCTATATAATCCTTGAAGTGAACAGATCCTGTCATTAGAGGGCCCCTGAATCCTTCTGAGCGGCTAATTTAACACCACCGTCAACTATATCCTTTATAATTTCCTTTGGAACAGACTTCGCTCACACCTCACCCCCTCCTCGTTCGCCCAGCTTCATTCCCAATCCAGCCCTCCAAATCTAGCTCAGGGTGAGCAGTCACGTCTTCCTTTGAGACCGTTGGTGCTACTGCTCCCAAACTATCTCTTGACTGCTTTTTAAATGCAACTCAGTATGAACACAGTTCAGTTCAGTCGCTCAGTCGTGTCCGACTCTTTGTGACCCCATGGACTGCAGCACACCAGGCCTCCCAGTCCATTACCAACTCCCGGAATCCACCCAAACCCATTTCCATTGAGTCAGTGATGCCATCTAACCATCTCATCCTCTGTCATCCCCTTCTCCTTCTGCCCTCAACCTTACCAGCATCAGGGTCTTTTCCAGTGAGTCAGCTCTTCGCATGAGGTGGCCAAAGTATTGGAGTTTCAGCTTCAACATCAGTCCTTCCAATGAACACCCAGGACTGATCTCCTTCAGGATGGACTGGTTGGACCTCCTTGCAGTCCAAGGGACTCTCAGGAGTCTTCTCCAACACCACAGTTCAAAAGCGTCAATTCTTCGGTGCTCAGCTTTCTTCACAGTCCAACTCTCACATCCATACATGACCACAGGAAAAACCATAGCTTTGACTAGATGGACCTTTGTTGGCAAAGTAATGTCTCTGCTTTTTAATATGCTATCTAGGTTGGTCACAACCTTCCTTCCAAAGAGTAAGCGTCTTTTAATTTCATGGCTGCAATCACCATCTGCAGTGATTTTGGAACCCAGAAAAACAAAGTCAGCCACTGTTTCCACTGTTTCCCCATCTATTTGCCATGAAGTGATGGGACCAGATGCCATGATCTTAGTTTTATGAAGTTGAGCTTTAAGCCAACTTTTTCACTCTCTTCTTTCACTTTCATCAAGACACTCTTTAGTTCTTCTTCACTTTATGCCATAAGGGTGGTGTCATCTGCATATCTGAGATTATTGATATTTCTTCCAGCAATCTTGATTCCAGCTTGTGCTTCATCCAGCCCAGCATTTCTCAGGATGTACTCTACTGCTGCTGCTAAGTCGCTTTAGTCCTGTCTGACCCTGCACAACCCCACAGATGGCAGCCCACCAGGCTCTGCCGTCCCTGGGATTCTCCAGGCAAGAGCAGTGGAGTGGGTTGCCATTGCCTTCTCTGGATGTACTCTGCATATAAGTTAAATAAGCAGGGTGACAATATGCAGCCTTGATGTACTCCTTTTCCTATTTGGGACCAATCTGTTGTTCCATGTCCAGTTCTAACTGTTGCTTCCTAACCTGCATACAGGTTTCTCAACAGCCAGGTCAGGTGATCTGGTATTCCCATCTCTTTCAGACTTTTCCACAGTTTATTGTGACCCGCACAGTCAATAAAGTAGAAATAGATGTTTTACTGGTACTCTTGCTTAACATCATTGCTGAAGCAGAAAAACCTGACCCACTTCACTGCCATTTGGAAAACAGCAACGTGGAAATGATTTCGGCAATTTTGCCAAATTTTGGCAATTTTCAGGAAGAAAACTAGAAACCTGATTTGATCAACATTCACTTGTGAGTAAGGCATTGTTTTAGAAACGAGAACATGGAGCAGCTCCGCAGTACTCAACTTCAAGAAGCTCACATTCTTATTGGAGAAAAAAATGCTGACCAAACTCCAAAGAGACCTCAGAGGAGAGCCTGGAGGAAAATCATGGCCCAGCTGAGGAGGTAGAAAGGTTTCTGCATCATCTGTGATTCTCAAAGTGTAGCCCTGAGATCCAACTGAGTGCAGCCTTGGTGCCCCGAGACCAATGAAGAGAGTTATGTGAGGGGGCTAAGGCAGTTTGTTGTAATAAGCCCTCTAACCATTGCATCAATGAACACACCCTGAAGCCTAGTAGTTTCTAGAAGAGTCAAGAGTAAGGAAAACATTTAAACACTATAATCATTAAGTAACTACCAGTGGCTATGTCTTGAGATTCTTAAAAAGTTATGACATGAATCAATATCTTATACACGTGTGCATGCTAGGTCGCTTCAGTCATGTCCGACTCTGTGATCCTATGGACCACAGCCGACCAGGCTTCTCTGTCCATGGGCTTCTCCAGGCAAGAACACTAGAGTGGATGACATGCCCTCCTCTACAGGATCTTCCTGACCAAAGCATCGAACCCCCGTCTCTTTCGTGTCCTGCGTTGGCAAGCAGGTTCTTTACCACTAGCACCATCAAGCTTGAAAAGGATGCTAAAATGCAATTAATCACACACCATGCTAAATGAGAGCTCTGCACATGGAAACTGTTATGCAGACATACTGAAGACTTCAACAGATTTGAGTTTAAAGTGTTAACTGTAAACAAAGAAAAGTTCCATCACATTTTGTGAGCAAGGGTCCCCGGAGGCTCTGATGGAAAGGCGGGCAGGCTCGGGCTCCCTCCTGCAGAAGTGTCTGCATCCAGCTGGGGCTGCAAGGTCCTGTGACTGAGTTCCTCTGGACTGTATGCCACACACTGCTTTCGGCAGGCATTGCTTCATTTAATCCACAAATCAGTGCTGTGAGGTACACTCTTAAATGTACTTCCCATTTGACAGAAGCTCATTAAGGCACCCATGGGAGCCAACAAGGTGAGCAGCTGGGCCACTACCCGACCCGCAGACTGCACACTTGACCACCACACTCTGGCCTAGTCGTCTTCTAAATTATGCCTCTTTTAGCATTAAATGTCCTTTTCTGTAAAATAATGGTTGATAGTGAGCTCCTTGTTCTTCTAACATTCTTATTTAGAAAAATTAGAAGTTGGCAACACAACAGTAGCCCTCCCAACTCCCCCCCCGCCCCGCCCCCCCCCCCCCGGCCAAGAGATCCATGAAATCCAAACTCCTGTTGTCGATGAAAGGAGCTACGGAAAGACTGTCAATAGGGGAGGTATGAGATCAGGCCTGGTGTCAGACACATGGAGGATGGGCATGAAGGCGAAGGAACAGAGAAGGGAACATTAGCAGCTCCTGCTCAAACTCAAGCAGCAGTAACACAGTGGGTAGAGAAGGACAGGATGAGCAAGCTGGGAAAGGTCAGAGGAGTTAGACCCGGAGAGGGGAAGAATCAAATATAATTCCCAATTTCTAACCTGATGACTACAGGGACAGTGGTATCACTAGCTGAAAAACATACCACAGGAAGACAAAACCATTCAGGCAGGGTGACGACATTTTTAGAAACATGAAATTTGGTGCACAGGTGGAGTGCCCAAGTGGAGATGACTTAGTGGACAGTAGGATACACCCTGCAGTTCAAGGAAGAGGTCTCACTGGAAGAAGTACACTGGAGAATCATCAACACAGAGATGGTACTTATAAACTTAAAGGCAAATGAGACATGCCAGAAAGAAAGTGTGAGGATTACAGCAAGGTACAGATGGACCCTAGGGAATACACATGCAATCAAGGGAAGCCAGCTTATAGGAGAGTCAAGGAAAGGATGCAGAAATAAGGAATACAGAATGAAGTTGGGGTCTGGGAATCAAGGCAGGGATTTCCCAGAGAACAGGTGAAGAGAATAGGATGACTGACACTGTCAAATGCTCCAAAGAGGTTGAAAATCATTTGACAAATCATTTGTCAAATCCACAGCCTTGGACAAAAACCCCCCTGTGTCTGTTAGAAATAGGTGGGGAGGGGCACAGCGGGCAGTGAGGGTGGGTTAAGCTATTGGGGACACTATGGAAGACTGCCCTTGGAAGATTCGAGGATGAAAAAAGAGAGTTAGGAGAACACGGGAGACTAGACCACATTTACAAACTAAGGATCAAGGACCAAAAGAGGGAGCATCTACATAGGAGCAAGGAGTTGACCGGATGAGGCAAGGAAGGGCTCCCTGGATGCATTCAGTGACATGGGCTCAAGAATGTCAGGACAGTCTAGTCTCAGGCTGGAAAAGGGAAGTAAAGTGAGCCTGGATGAAGAAGAAGGCAAACGGGGGAACGAGAAGCTGAGGACTCTCTTCATCCTTAGATAAAGGACCTCTCTGTAAGAGAAAGCACTGTGAAAGTGAAGAGAGGTCCGAAGACATGATGAATGTTTAAGATAAATATTAAGGAGAATAAAAAGATTAACTGTTGATATTGATAGCTTGGGTTGCCATTTCCTTCTCCAATTAGTGAAGCCACTACCACAATTATGAAATTCAATTTTTCCATCACCTCAGTTTCCTGTTCCCCTTCCCATCATAGCCCTAGGCAGCCACTAACCTGCTATCTATCACTATACTTTTGCCTTTTCTAGGATTTTACATAAAACCAATCTATTTCCTTTGTTTTCGACTCTTCACTTAAGATAATGCTTTAAGATTCATACATACTGTAAGAGATTAGTTGGTCCCTTTCTCTGCTCTCAGCATCTCATTGTGACTGCCACAATTCATTCCCCCATTTGCCAGCTGACTGCTGCCTAGTGTCTTTGAGACGACAATAGATAAAGCTGCCCAGAGACTCAGACTGAACCATTTGTGTGAACAGAGGATTTCATTCCTTATGAGTAAATGTCTAGCAGTGAGATTGCTGGGTTATATGGCAGGTGTATGTTTAACTTTGTAAGAAACTTTGTCAGACTGTTTTCAAAGTGACCATTCTGGATTCTGCTTCCCAACAGCACATCTCAGAGCTGCAGGTGCTGACATGTACTGACACTTCTCATCATCTGTCTCCTTAATTTTGCCCATTCTAGTGGTTAGTAATGCAGCTCATGGTGGTTTTAATCTGCATTACCTAATGCCATGGAGCATCTCCTTGTGTGCTTATTGAATATTCTGTAAAATGTCTGTTCAAAATTTTGCCTGTCTTTTTCTTTGTTGTTGGGTTGTATATCTCATTATTGTATTGTTCTTTACATATTCTGAATACAAGTCCTCTGGTAAGAATTACATTGTGCAAATAGCACAATGTAATTCTATCTCCATTCACTGTTGTTGCTTGCTTCTCATTCTTTTAACTAAGAAATCTCTAACTCCAGGTCATAAAGATCTTCTCTTATATCTTCTTCTAGAATAATTTTTATATTTTTAATTTTTGCAAATGAATATCCGGCTATTATAAAGACTAACCCCTTCCGCATTTAGTTACTTATGGACTTCTGGTGAAGGTAACTAACCACGTATATACAGGTTTATTTCTGAACTTGCTCTGTTCCATTGATCTATTTGACACCTTTATGTCAGTACTACACTGAGTTGATTATTATAGCTTTAAAGTCATACTGAAATTAGGTAACGCTAAGTCCTTCAAATTTGTTCTTCCTTTTCAACATCTTTGTTGCTTTTCTAGGTCCTTTGCAGTTCCACAAAAATTTTAAAACCTGCTTTTCAATTTCCACTTGAAAACAAAGCTTGATTGGATTTTGATGTAAAAGTGAAAGTGAAGTGAAAATCATTCAGTCGTGTCTGACTCTTTGCAACCCCATGGACTATACAGTCCACAGAATTCTCCAGGTCAGAATACTGGAGTGGGTAGCTGTTCCCTTCTCCAGGCTGGATTTTGATGAGGATGTAGTAAATCTATATAACAACAGTCTTTTGAACCATAAACACATACATTTCCTCATTTATTTAGATCCTTCTTTAACTTAGATCATAAATTTGCAGTGGCATCCATCAGCTGTGTGGTTCTCAAGATATTCTCTAGATAGTATTATCCAGGGTGGAGAAGTCTGCTGGGTGGTTGAAATGGAAGAAGGAACAACAGAAGGGTGATGCTGGTACACCTGGCTCAAGATGACCCATCAAGAGGTCCAGGCCAGCTAGGGAAGAAAGAAACAATGAGTAAATGGGCAGACAGCCCCAGGGTGGGTGAAAGAGTGAAGTGTCAGCTTGTGAGAATAGTAAAGATAGAAGCAACAGAGACAAAAGGATAGTAAGTGTAAGATAAGAATCAGAACTCTTCTGGGAGAAGACCCAGTGTATGACTCGGCATAGAAGGCTGCAGTATAGTAGACACCGCTGGAGACAAAGAAGGAATATGCAGCCAAGTTATCTGTGGGCAAACTCTAGTACATGACCGTGCCTGAGTCTCTGAAGAGTTATCAAAGGACACCATCGTGAAAGTGAAAAGACAACCCACAAAAAGCGAGAAAGTGTTTGCAAATTATGTATCTGATAAGAGACTTACATTTCAGAATATATTAAAAAAAAAAAAACCAACTCATATACCTCAATAATAAAAATTTTTTTTCAATGGACAAAAGATATGAATAGATATTTATCCAAAGGTATACAAATGGCCAGTGAACAAAGGAAAAGGTGTTCAACATCATTAGTCATCAGAGAAATGCAAATCAAAACCATATCACATCCACTATGACAATTAGAAATAAAACAGACAACAACAAGTGTTGGTGAGGACATGGAAAAGTCAGAACCCTCACACATCGCTGGTAAGTGTGAACAGTATAGCTGCTGTGGAAAACAGTGGGGTAGTACCTCAAAAAGTTAAGCATATTATTACTAGATGACCAGCAATTCCGGTCCGAGGTATACACCCAAGAGAAATGAAAACATGTCTATACAAATACTTGTACCTGAATATTCACAGCAGCATTACAATAGCCAAAATGTGGCTAACAATCTGAATGTCCATTGACTGATGAACAGATTGAATGTGGTAGGTATACCCACACAACAGATTGTTATTTGGCCATTAAAAAAAAATGAAGTACTGATACATGCGACAATGTGACTGAACCTTGGAGGGGAAAAAAATGCTCAAAGAGGCCAGACACAAGAGATTATATAATTCCACTTATATGAAATGTCCAGAAGAGGCAAATCCATAGAGAAAAAAGGAGACTAGTGCTTGTCAAGGGGTGGAGGAGGGAGAGAAGCAGGAAGTGACTGCTAGCAGGTGAGGTACTGGGTTTCTTTTTGGGGAATGAAAGTATTTTAAAATTAGACAGTGAAGATAGATGCATAAACTTTGTGAAAGCTAAAAACTGCTGAATTATACATTTTGCATACATGCTCTATCACTCAGTCATGCCCAACTTTTTGCAACCTCATGGACTGTAGCCCGCTGCTGCTGCTAGGCTCCTCTATTGATGGAATTTTTCAGGCAAGAATACTGGATTGCTATTTCCTTCTCCAGGGGATCTTCCCACCCCAGGGATTGAACCCACGTCTCTTGCATCTCTTGCATTGGCAGGTGGATTCTTTACCACTGAGCCACCTTGGAAGCCCTGAATTGTATTTTAAAGGAGTAAATTTTATGACATGTGATTGTATCTCAATAAAACTGTTATAAAAAGAAAATTTTTAAAAACTTTCTAATCAGGAATGGCAGTTTGGAAGTAAATTGCCAGCAAATCCCAGTTTTGTCACATCTTCCTGGCCCCAGATTGCGCTAGTATCAAGAAAAGTGACCTCTTTGGTTGAGTTGCCTAGAAGTGCCCAGGGCAGAGACCACTGGCAAGGTGAGGGGTATAGGTGCACGCACCCAAGACACAGGGTCAGGAAGCTGCCAACTGAGCCACATTTTCAGAAGAAGTGATCTCTTCTGCTAGAGAGATGGAGACGACCTATTTAGGAACAATGCTGAGGTTCTGGACCCAGAGGGGAGAAAATACACTTGAAAGTGTCTTCACACATTTTAAAAACCTGAGGATATGTCACTTAATTAACATACGACTAGAAGATCCCAGGTCATGAGAAGAAACAGAAACCAAAAGTACTCCAGTAAGCTTCCTTTTGTTTAACTTACCCTACCACTCACCACCGCAGGCATGAGAAGTCAGCTACTACAAACACTGTATCTTTCAGACGGCTTTTGGACCATGAATCTCTCTCTCCTCCTGACCAGGTTACGCATTTCTGCTCACTCAGGAAGAGTTCTGCGGGCAGGCACAGTCCCTACAGAAAGGAGCTAAGCTAAAAGTAACCCTCAACTAGGAAACACAGACTCCTCCCATGACTCTGTCCCTCTTTCCCAACAAAATGACTTCTGTCCGAAGACAGAAAAGCTATTGAGTCCCAGTGATCCCAGAAGATTCCCTGGAACACCAAGCTTTCCATCTTTACTCTAAAAGCAAATGGGAACAGGTAAAGAAGCTCAGATAAGATACAAATAAGCAAACATCTTTTGAGTTCAGTCTCGTATTTTCCATCTAACGATTCCTTATATAAATTTTAAATGAGCAAAGAATAAAACTTCTTACCTAAGTTTCCACGACCTAAAAGCTTACATCCCAGCACCATGAACCTGTGCGCTGAAATTTCATAGACTGTTAATAATGTGCAGCTCACTGAATGCATGACAGTGTAATAATAATATTAGTAGGGTGTACATTTTAAAACAATTTTAGAGTACAAATATCAATCTGTTAAAAGTGGTTCTCTTCCAAGAGTGAAATTATAAATAGCTCTCATTTCCACACTGCATAATGGTTGAGTTTTTCAAGCTTCTAGGCCCCTAACAATATTTTCTCTAGAGCCCCCAAAGTCCTTGGGTTTTAGGAAGTACTTTTTAGCTCTTATGATACAATGACTTTTTGAGGAAAAAAAGGTATGAGTTAACTTCAGTTAACACTAATATACAAGCAGGAATTCCTTCTTTAGAATGTCCTATAGTGCCCATGCTGCCACCTCTTGCAATGCCTTAAAAGGTAGAACTCTTAAAATAAATGAAGCCCATCTTTCTCTTCATGCACAATTTATATTCAACTTTCTTTCAAAAAAGATTCCAGAAAGTCCGATCACCAACCTCACTCTAGTAAAGTTGCACAGTATGTTAGATATACCATAAAACTTCAAAAGGCCTGAAATCATGCTGCTCTTCTCTCTGGAAGCTGGCTCCATGATGTGAAACCCAGAGAGGGGCCATGCGGAGTGGAGATGAAAATCACTGCTTGGCTGGACACTGGTCAGCAGGTGCTACCCACAGAGCCCCTTCCGGGAAACCAAGAGAGAAGAGATCCTTCAAGTCCTGGCTTCATTCTGAGGCCCCACTGCAAGCCGTGTCATTTGCCATGACTTGGAGAATGCTGGGGTTGTGTGGCCTGCACGATGAGACATGATGGCTCTTCTGTCCACCTCCACATTCCTGGGGACCCTGACATGCTACTCTCCCAGAACCAGACTCCCTCCTCCCCAGGGTCAAACGCCACATCTTGTCCCTAAAGACATTTGTAAAAAGGATTACTCAGTGACTTTGGGTGGCAGACAGTAAGATGTAAACATATAGAGATAACTTTTAGTAAAATTCTAAGTAAATTGAAAACAAAACGTTCCTGAGGTGACCTGCTAGAGTGCCGTGGTATACAGCTGCCTCAGGGAAAGATACTGCTGGGAAAGGAAGGTGACTAAAAAGTAAATCCAAAGGCAGAGGTATAAGCACTAAAGACTGTTTAAATGAGAAAGAGACATGCACAAGAGCTAGGACTCAGATTTTGAGAAGAGCCAGAAGCAAGCAAGAAGTTTTCAAGGAGACATTTTAACTGGACGCACACAGGGAGGAGTTCAAGAGAAACCAGCACCTGCCTGGCCTGTGGCTGATGGGCAGAGCTGGGCTGGGGCAGTGGGGTGGTGATGGTGGCGTGGGCAGTTGTGTCCAGGGGAAGGTCTCCTCTGCCCACTTGCCACAACTGGGGAAGTGGTATAGAGAGATCAAAATAGAACCTGAAGAGCTATACAGGAGAACAACACTTGTAGGAGATCTAAGGAGAGGAAAGGTGAGCACAAAACTTGTAAAGGGAAATGACAAAAGGACTCTGGGGCAGGAAATACTTGGGGGTCATGAATGACTGACAGGGATAAAACTCAAAATACATGAAACTGAATATGAAGTTTGGGAACACAAAAAGCATCAAAATGAATACAAAGACCTGCAACTTATGATTAACTTAGGAAAACACTTTCAGTTAAAAAATTCAATGCCAAACCCAAATAAAAAGTTCCATAACTTTCAAGGACTCAAAATCATAAAACCATTTTTAAAAATTCAAAAAAGCACATATAAAAAAGGCCCTCATTTGGCACATGCTTATGGCCAGGAGGTGCTCCTAAGCAGAGCTGATCACCTAACATCCCAGAGGACTCCCACTCCTGCTTCTAGAATGTGATGTGACTTAAAATGGGCTCCTGCTGTTCTGAAAACAAACGAAATATACTTTACTTCCAAAACAAAGAAACTTTACTCCCAAAACTAAGAAACTAGAAGTTCTTAACATGTAAACAAGTATTAAAAAGCTTAAAAACTTGACTGGCTGCCTTAACTTCCTCTTTTCTACTGCCCTAACTTGATTTTTAGGTTTTTAAGTATGTTTAGTATTGCATGCCTACTCTAATGAGCACTATCCCTGATTAATAAGACAGCACAAAACAGAATTCTGCTCCCTTCCTAGCCTTCTCTGTGGGGATCGCCTCATGATCCAACTGCCTCAGCTGTTCATCACCAGCCACTCCAGGTTCTGCTTGTGCTTCTGAATCCAGAGCCCCAGCCATGCTCTCCTATTGGCCCAACCAGCACTGTGGATGGTGATGGCAAAATGTTGACAGGGATAAGATTATGACATTACACGTTAAGCGGGGAGTTGAATTTATTAGATAATAAGTTCATATAACACCAACCCTCTGTGAATAATAAACTAGTAGATATGAACTCAGTGAAACACTTCGGCAAAATAAAGTAGGAGAAAAGGAATGCTTGAAATCGGGGAAGCAAAATCAAGTATCCTTAAAAACTGTATACAACATACTCTGTTGAAAAGGAATAAAAATCATAAGAAAGTTTTATAATCAACAACTAACCAAATTTTCAAAAGATGTAGTTAATTGTATTACTGGGAAAAAGAAGCAACTGAAAAAGCAGATGGGTACACACAATTCTGAACAGTAGTAACGTTCATGAGGGAAAAAACCATATTCAATATCCCACAGTCTAGTTACACAGAGTGAGGTCAGAAAGAGAAAAACAAATATCACATATTCATGCATATATATGAAATCTAGAAAAATGGCACTGATGAACCTATCTGCAAGGCAAAAACAGAGACACAGACAGAGAACAGGCATGTGGATGCAGTGGGGGGAGGAGCGGGCAGGAGGGATTGAGAGTAGCACTGAAACACATACATTACCATCTGTAAAAGAGAGAGTGGGAAGCCGCTGAGTTATACAGGGGGCTCGACATTGTGCTCTGTGACAGCCTAGAGGGATGGGATGGGATGGGATGGGGTCGCGGGTGGCTGGGAGGTTTGAGAGGGAGAGGACATATGTATGCTTATGGTTGATTCACGTTTTTGCATGGCAGAAGCTGACACAACATTATAAAGCAATACTCCAATTAAAAAGAAAAAAAAAAATCCCAGTTTTTGTTAAAATGATACTACACACAAAAAACTATATAAAAGGTCAAAACACAAAAGTTTTGCAATTTTTTAACTCAAAGCCAGACGTTTCACTTTTCGTAATGTCACTTTAAAAAATCCTACAACTTATCAAATCATTGAAAAATTATGTTGCACTGCTTTGCTATTATGCTATAAAAATACCTAGCTAATATTTAAAATACACATGTTGACAGTGCAAAAACTTTGATTTTTTAAAAAACCCACAAGTGGATAGGAATCTGCTGCCAATGCAGAGGACATGGGTTTGATCTCTGGTTCGGGAAGATTCCACGTGCCCAAAGGCAACAAAGCCCATGTGCCACAACTACTGAGCCCACGGCCTCAACTACTGAAGCCTATGCGCCTAGACCCTGTGCTCCACAGCAAGAGAGGCCACTACAGCGAGAAGCCTGCACACCGCAATGAAGAACAGCTCCTGCTCACCGCAACGAAGAACAGCTCCCGCTCGCCGCAACTAGAGAAAGCCTCTGCTCACCACAACTAGAGAAAGCCTGTGCACAGCAACGAAGACCCAACACAGCCAAAAATATGAGTAATTTTAAAATACACACACACACAAACAATCCTACAAACAACTTCCAGAGAAAACAGAAAAATGTCAATGTGGACTTATATTAAATGACATTAATTTAGTTGATGTGATAACAGTAATATAATTAAGAGATTACCCTTATTTTTAGGTGGTGGTGTTGATATAAACCAAGATATTCCCAGGTGGCTCAGTGCTAAAGAACCTGCCTGCCAATTCAGAAGACGCTAGTTCAATCCTTGGGTCGGGAAGATCCCCTGGAGTAAGAAATGGCAACTCAATCCAGTATTCTTGTCTGGAAAATTTCATGGACAGAGAAGCCTGGCAGGCTACAGTCCACAGGATCACAAATAGTTGGATACGATGGAGCAGTAGCAGCAGCAGATATAAACCAAAGTTTTCACAAATAAAGTGTTATGATGTCTGCAACTTACTTCCAAATAGTTGAGTTAAAAAACAAACACACAGATACAAATATACTTTACAGCAAACTGTTAACAACAGGTGAACCAAGGTGATGGATATATGAATAGATATTTTCTATTTCAACTTTTTATATATTTTTATTAACAAACTTAGGAAAAGTACGTGATAATGATGCTTGTGACCTATCAGTGGATTGAGTTGGTTTTCCAATAATGCTTCAAACAGTTCCTCACTTCTAACCTCTGACACACTAAATAAGGCAAGTTCAATTTAAACATATGTATATAGTCTGGGGATCCTGGAAGCCTCTCAGTCACCCCTGCTACTCAAAACAATACAAACCTTATAAAAAACAAGCTTTCATTTTGTATCAACTTATAAAAGCATACTGTTTAATAAGCTAATGAGCATAATACTTCTGAGTCTACCTGATTTCAGACTCTACTTTTCTCATTCTGCAAGTCATTAATGGTATCACCAGGAGCTTGGAATCAAGTTTACAAATTGCAGTACTTTGTAAATGAAAACACACATGAAGAACATTCTGGCCAAGAGCAAATAGAGAGCTGTTTTCCTTCAGGTGGGGGAAAAAAAAAAAAAGGCAAAAGAAAACAAGTAATCTCAAACAAAAGGAGAAAAACTGACCTTCCAACAGAAGCTGAAAAGCCCCATACCAAGAACTGTTAGGATAAAAAGGAAAACATCAGGGCCCATCAATAAGAAATGGAAAAAATAGGGTTCTAGGCACCAAGGAACAAGATGAAAGAGGCAAGAGAGGAATGTCACCTGAATTCCAAGTATCACAGTTTGCTGTAAGCTAAACACTGAAAATCCTATTTGGAGGACAATTCTGGCAATAGGAAAACACGCATTCAGAAACCACTCCATGCAACCTCCCCATTAGCACAAGGAACTGAGGCCCAGGCTGCCGGCCAGTCTAGGTTCAGAATTCCCAACTCCCTATGTAATCAGTGGCAGCTATGACCACAACGCTGACAGCAGAGAACACCACACCAATTTACCCAGCAAAGGGAATTCGGAAAATCACAGGAAGCCGCTCACAAATACAAGTTCCCTAGTGACTCACAGCATTCCACTACTATGCTCACATCACACTGTAAACCCTCCCACGTTAGAAAATCAAAGTTAAGTGCTTCTTCTTGGATGTTCATTACTTCCACAAACAGGAAGGGGAGAAAAATAAGAAAATAAATATCGACGAAACAGTACAAATAGACCATTTTTCTAATGAACTTGGGTCTCCTCAATCACTCAAAAAGCGTTAAAGCTATAGATTTTTACAATATTAGAAAATCAGTAAGAAAATTATGAAATTTATCAAACTCTGCTAAGATATTGATCCATAACAGATGATATTATCTATTAAAAAATAATATTTGTAAGAAAAGAAAATACGTAAAAACTTTAGCTAAGAAATTTACACCTATCATGAAGAATTCATCTAAGGAAATTTTTAAAAACATTTATATATATTTCCCTAAAATATAAGTGCTGGGAACAATATAAGGTAGGTTCTTTGTTTTTTTTTAAGGCAGCACAGATTCTGAAGTTAGGCAGAAGCATGATATTGCTAATTTTGTGGTATATTTCCTTCTACAATAAAGAAACATTACTTAGATTATGAAAGTAAAAGGAAAAGCAACAAATGTTGGAAATAAAATGAATTTGTACCTTAAGTGAAGCTAGTGGATGTTCTGGACCAAGTAAACTCCAATGAAAGGAAGCCAGATCTTCATCAGGTAGAATGTGATTTCCTAAAATACAAACAGGGATACCACAAAAGCCATTACTGACACAGGGGAAACTTAATATCACTGCATGTTATAACCTGTAGATTATCTTTGTTAGTTTTAGACTTTGCAATATAACTCCTTAGGACCACCTCATTTAATACACCGCACAGAACTTCCACACAGACATTGAGAATATTTCTTCATCTTTTAACACAAAACATACAGCAGACCAATCTCTTGAAGCTGCTTCAAGTACATTTCCATTATAGGCTTAACAGCATTCAAACTGAATAAACTGCATAAAAACCTAAGTAACTCCCCAGCACAGTATTAAGGTCAATCTGACAATGCCAGATGCCAAATACCAATCTGATACAAGTTTTCATGTGTTTATGAGAGACTATGGCTCAAACTGCATTCTGTGAAGTAGGTTCGACAGCAGATGCAGAATCTACACAGTTATAAAACCTAAGGTTAAGTGACAATGCTTGCAGTTTGTGACATGGATCAACACCCTCCTCCTCAAATTTCTAGCACCACCCACAAAATAGATGTACAAAGCACGGACTGCACTACCCCCAAGAAGTGTCCGTCAGCTCTCTGCATATCCCCGGGGCTATGTCACAGGTAAGAACTATATTCAGCTGAGGAACTACATTTTTGGGGGTAAACATTTTCCCTTCAATATAATGCTTGGATGCCTGATATACTAACATATTTGTTAGTTGTTTTGATACAATTTAAAAGCAATAATTTCCTAAATAATTCTGTGATTTGTATATTATGATTTAGTCACCTCCACACTAAGCAGATGCATTACTGAGCTGCTAGCAGAAGGCAAGACAAGGTGAGCACGTCTCAGCATTGCTACTCCTAATATGCTAGACACAGACACGTGACACAGGCTTGCCGAACTGTCACGACATCCACGAGAGCAGAGCCAGGCCCAAACCGTCAATCACTGAGTTCTGTATTGCCTTCCTCTGCTCACAGACAGTGCAGAACATCAGTGTGAAGTATAAAGCATCTGAGATTTGTTTTTGAAGCCACTATCTGAAAAAATATTAAGCCAATTCCAACATCAAGTATAGTCTGTTAAAACTTGGGCCACAGACTTAAATGAGTATTTCACTCAACTTTTCTAAAACAAAACATCTTATATTGCTATGCTTTCTATTACAAAAAGGAGAAATTATACTTTCTATTTAAAAAAAAGGAAAAATAATATTTCTTATATGAGGACACTGAAATTTTCACACAAAATCTAAACTAAAATACTCTAAAAATGCTCACCCAATTAAGAGTTTATAATTCGCCTAAATTTTTTGAAGAAATTTCAAGCCTTAAATTAATTCATTACTAAATTATTCACAATGTTATTATTTTTCATTTCTTTTAATATTTCATAAACTATTAGTTGGTATTATCTCCCAAGAAATTTATTCAATGTTTCTTAAATAAGATAAACAAATGCCCTTCCCAGGGTAGCTAAGGTATCCATATTCTAAAAGTATGCAATATTCCCATTCATTTAAAGTCAATTAACATGCCCAAGTCAATGGGTATAACATTTAAGCAAATACGAAACTTTTCATGTGTCCATCCACTTCATCACTTTTTAACATTTGAGGAAATATCCCTTTATATTTTAATATCTGAAAACATAAAAGTACTATATGCATTTAGAAATTAGGTTTTAATCCTCTGAATCCCAAGTCACAAGAGTTCAGTAAGAAAATGGACAGAAAATAGCCAAGTACTAACTTAAAGACATGTATTTGAGATTGGATCCAAATAAAGACAATTTGTAAAATCAGAATTTTTTTTTTATTAATTTGTAGTTACACAATTTGAAATGTTATCACCAAATTACATATGAAAAATTATGGCTCCCTCACTATAATTTCTAGTTGTATAAAACTCTTTTGGAATGTTTATTGAAAAATCTGCTAATTAGAAATTTCTAAAAGAACCCACAATATAGTCCCCCTTGTAAGCACAACCAGATCCTGTTGCTAAGCATTGCAGAATAAAAACAGAGAGTGCAGTAAGATCTCACTTTTTCTTAAGACCACACATCTCTCAAAGAGGGCCTGAGTACTCCCAAACAGCTCTCAATCTCATCACTGAAGTTCTTGGGTTTTACTCACAGAAGGGTTTTGCTCAGAACACACTTCACATTTTTAACAAACTCTCAGCAAACTAGAGCCAGATACTCAAGTAGCTAAGAGACATGCACAAGAAAGGGAAGCTGACAGAAAAGATAGAAATAACTATAAACTACAGACATAAAGTAATAAATGGATTACCTATTACCAAGTTGGACTTCCCTGGTGGCTTACCAAGTTACTTTAAAGAGAAAAATTTATATATAAAATCTTAGTTAAAACAAGATTTCATCCCTTCTAGATATTCAGCATAAAGAATTTCTCCAAGGGAGTTTTTAAAGATATTTATACATTTACTTGGAGAAGGCAATGGCACCCCACTCCAGTACCCTTGCCTGGAAAATCCCATGGGCGGTGGAGCCTGGTAGGCTGCGGTCCATGGGGTCGCTAAGAGTCAGACACGACTGAGTGACTTCACTTTCACTTTTCACTTTCATGCATTGGAGAAGGAAATGGCAACCCACTCCAGTGTTCTTGCCTGGAGAATCCCAGGGATGGGGGAGCCTGGTGGGCTGCCGTCTGTGGGGTCACACAGAGTCAGACACGACTGAAGCGACTTAGCAGCATACATTTACTTAAGATGCAGCCTTTGGAAACAAAGGTAGGATAGTTTATTTCTGTTGTTTTCCTTTTAAAGTAGTGAGAATCCTGAAAACAAGGGGAACACAGAACAGTGCTAACTTCACAGCAAATTTTCTTCTGTAATTTGTGTCAAAGGTTTAAATGTTTTTCACAGTGAGAACATATTAGCATCTGTGATTTTTAAATGTTATTTCCCCGAAACTTTAAGAGCATTTTATCCCCAAAGTTAGTTTATTGGCCTAGACAAAACAATACATAAACAAACACTTAAGAACAAAAGAAGCACATACATTATCAGCAAAAAATAATGAGTAAAGAATGTTACTGAAGAGAAGCCCATTCCCTGGTTTTCTAAAATTTAAGACACAATCCAAAATATTCTAGCACTGAAATTTAAAAAAAAAAAAAAAATCAGTATGTTCCTGATACACAGAACTTGTTCACAAAATGAGAGAGCTTTACACTGCCACTTACCTAACAGAGCGGCAAAGATAGGGAAGCGGTTTGGGTTCAGGTCCAGCTGCTTGGCAACCTCATGCATCAGGTACTGGCTCGTGGTGAGACTCTTCCCATTCCGGCTCAGTTTTAGGGCGTGGGCACTGAAGTAGTAGGGGATGTTGCACAGTGCATAATCAGAGTCGTATGCAACCAAGCCATGGAAGCCGTTTTCTCTGCAGAAACCGATCACTTCTTGATGATGGTCCTCAATGCTCTGTGCAACCTGTGCAAGTAAGAAGAGCACTTCATCAGAGGCCAGTACCACTGCAACATGCGCTCTATATGCAGACATATTTGTACAGAATCTGCAACTGCCAGATATGGAAGATATGCAAGAGAGCCAAATAGTCAAAACTGCCATAATAAAGTATGAGGCACATTGCTCAAATAAGAATTTCAGTAAGAAACATCTCTGGTCAGTAACTTATGATCCCAACCATACCGCAGATTAATTTTCAATTCTTACCAAATTTGAAGATCACCCCATTTAAAATTATACAACACCAGGTGGCCCCTGCGACAGTATTTTGAAGGAAGGGGATCGGGGGGAGAAGGGGAAGACAGAGGAGGAAAATGAAGTGAGAAAGAAGGAGACAAAGGGAGAAGTCAGACACTCTCAGTGAAACCAAAATAATTTCTTCAAAGAAGATCACAGCAAATAGGTAAAATGATCAGAAGGATTTTCTAAACAAAAATAAAAGCCAAGTATTATCCATCACCTATCTGTCTACTAGTTAATATAGATCCTGAGGCATTGAGCATATGGGACAATAACAATGAACATGTGTTCAGTTCAGTTCAGTTCAGTCGTGTCTGACTCTTTGTGACCCCACTGACTGCAGAACGCCAGGCTTCCCTGTCCATCATCAATTCCTGGAGCTTGCTCAAACTCATTTCCAATGAGTTGGTGATGCCATCCAACCATGTTATCCTCTGTCGACCCCTTCTTCTCCTGCCTTCAATCTTTACCAGCATCAGGGTCTTTTCCAAAGAGTCAGTTCTTCCCATCACGTGGCCAAAGTACTACAGCTTCAGCATCAGTTCTTCCACTGAATATTCAGTACTGATTTTCTTTAGGACTGACTTGTTTGATCTCCTTGCAGTCCAAGGGACTCCCAAGAGTCTCCTCCAACACCACAGTTCAAAAGCATCAATTCTTCAGCACTCAGCTTTCTTTATGGTCCAATTCTCACATTTCTTTGCCGACAAAGGTCTGTCTAGTCAAAGCTATGGTTTTTTCAGTAGTCATGTATGGATGTGAGAGTACAGAAAACTATAATTAAAAAAATTCTAAAATTAGGCCAGCTGCATCTAGAAATTATAATCTTCGAGTCCATGCTCTCTACCTCAAATCACTTTATTATGTAGAATTTTATATTTACAGCAATGTCTTAAGGCATTTAAAAATCACCAGTGATTCCTGTTTTCCAGACATCTTTAACATTAAGTCTGCACAATCTCCTAAGAGGTTTTTGAAATGAAAAGAGATTGTAAGTACCATTCCCTTGCTCCACTCCCCTCACAGATCTAGAAAAGGCGGCATGGTTCCTTGCTTCATAGAATCAGATATCCTGTAAAGGAGATTATGGTTACATAGTTGCTAAGTCATGTCCAGCCTCTTTTTGACCCCATGGACTATACAGCCTTTCAGGCTCCTCTGTCAAGGGGATTTCCCAGGCAAGAATATTGAGTGGGTAGCCATTCCCTTCTCCAGGGAATCTTCCCGACCCAGGGATTGAACCTGTGTCTCCTCCTTTGGCAGGCAGATTCTTTACCACTGAGCCACCAGATGGGGCAGAATTAAAGGTATGAGTTGAGTCAGTGTATAATGTATGTTTTGCAAGAGAGTTTATTAACCTATTCTTCTGGGAAACTGAGGCTAAGAGCAGTTCAGAACCTAGCTCTGCCCAGCTCTAGGACGAGAGCAGTCCAGAGACATCCTCTCTGAGCACCCTTTGTCTACATGCCTCACAGCATATTACCTCATTACCCTCATAATAACCCTACAAGGGGAAAGGAGCCAGCCCTGTGTGGTCACTCAGAAGGGTGTTCAACAAGCAGGGGAAGAGCAAGTGTACTGGCTCAGACGTGAGTGTGGTATCTGCAGCCCCATCCTAGTGACCCAGGGGTAAGCAGCAGGTGATGGAGTCACAGCAGGCGGGACAGGTCTATGGCAGGTTTTCAAGGAAGGCTACTGGCAATGCAAAACAACAGGCAATACATTTCCAGAGCTGCAAAGCACTCATACTCTTTGATGCTGCAGTAATCTTACTCCAGGAAATACAGCCTAAGAAACCAACCTATCAGATAAAAAAAATGCTGGGAGCATAAAAAGGATGAAGGTAGCCTTCTATGGGAAAAATAATATTAAGGAGCTAGGCAAAGACAGAAACTACACAATGTTGTGAAGAAACTTGAGAAAAGCTTGGAACAAAATATTAAACAAAACCATTTCAGAACACAATATTCGGTACATACAACCACAAAGGAATAAGCAAAAACTGACACGGTGGTTCAGGGTGGTGCAATTATGCTTTTTTAAAGAAAAAAACTTTTTTTCAAAGAAAAAGGCCACCTCTATGCCACTGCCCTGGGGTCAAATATTCCTCCTTTCATATCCATCGCTCACCAGACAAGGCATACAACTTGCTCATCTGTGTATCAAGGGTCTAGGTTGGTGCCTGGCATACAGTAAAAACTACTTAAGAAATGAAAAACTCTGGGGGTTCCAGTTCAGAGGCCCCCAGTCTTTAAATTATTTATAAAGGTTAATAGGATAAACTCTAATCAGTAGAAACCAACATCCATCAGAGCCTTATAGAGTAGTTTCATCTATCTGGAGAGAGTGGGATGTAGCACTTTTCACAGTCATTTCCTTCTTCTACAGACTCTTTCCCAAACACAATTCCCTGTTCATTCTGAACACTTGATTTCAGACTGGCATTAAAAAGTGAGGTAAATGAACTATTAATAATTCACTACAAGACTAATTTGCAAGTGATTAACAATATCTTTTTTCTTTTTTACTTTTTATTTTGTATTGGGCTATAGCCAATTAACAATGTTGTGACAGTTTCAGGTGAACAGCTAAGGGACTCAGTCATACATACACAGGTATCCATTCTCCCCCAAACTCCTCTCCCATCCAGGCTGCCAGATAACATCAATCAGAGTTCCATGTGCTATACAGTAGGACCTCGTTGGTTATCCATTTTAAATACAGCAGTGTATACTGGTCCATCCCAAACTCCCTAAGTATCTTTTACCCCATCCTCCTCCTTCACCCTAAAACCATAAATTTGTTCTCTAAGTCTGTGAATCTGTTTCTGTTTTATAAGTTCATTTGATTAAATATCTTAATCCTCTCCCAAAGCACATCTAACATGAAACAAATAGTTGTCTGCTAGAATTAATCCCCTAAAACAAAAGATAAAGGAGCCTGCTCAGTCGTGTCTGACTCTTTGCAACCCCATAGACTGAAGCCCTCCACGCTCCTCTATCCATAGAATTCTCTAGCCATTACCTTCTCAAGGGGATCTTCACAACCCAGGGATCAAACCCAGGTCTCCTGCATTGCAGGAGAATTCTTTACTGTCTGGGCCACCAGGGAAGGCCGATTAATCTCCTAAAACAAAAGATAAAGAAATCCCACCCTTAAGAAAACACAGACTTCAAATCTAAAGCAAGGTATATAACTGAATCACTTTGCCATACACCAGAAACTAACACAACACTGTAAAGCAAGTGAAAGTCGCTCAGTCTTGTCTGACTCTGCCACCCCATGGACCATACAGTCCATGGAATTCTCCAGGCCAGAATACTGGAGTGGGTAGCCTATCCCTTCTCCAGCAGATCGTCCCGACCCAGGAACCAAACCAGGATCTCCTGCACTGCAGGCGGATTCTTTACCAACTGAGCTATCAGGGAAGCAAATCAACTGTACTTCAATAAATAATAAACATAATAAAGCAAGGTCAAGCAATCTGTGCCCTTTGCTCATCTTTCATCCTGTTCATCTTTCCTATTTCAAGTACCGTGAGTGATGGGGAGGAAAACCAAAAAGTCCAAGTTCCGGTTCTGGCTTGATGCCCAACCTATCTGGTGAGGAAGGTAAAATTCATGAATCTTCAAGGTTCTTTCACCTTCTAAAATCCTAGTATTCTTCCTTACTAGTTAACATCTATTATGCCTTTATCTGAGGAAAGGCTACATGGCATTAAGAGCCACAGGGTAACAGAAATGCAAACTTTCCTAGTGGCTCAGTGGTAAAGAATCTGCCTGCCAATGCAGAAGATACAGGTTCGATCCCCAGGTCAGGAAGATCCCCTGGAGTAGGAAATAGTAACCCACTCCAGTATTCTAGATGGGATAATCCCACAGAAAGAGGAGCCTGGCAGGCTACAGTCCATGGGGTTGCAAAGTGTCAGACGTGACTGAGTACAGAACATTAAACATAAAATCCTTTTCAGTAAAGGAACAATGGAAGTATGGTCTAACAGTTACTCAATTAGGAAAATAAAAGCCTCACAGAACACCTAAATGAAAGAGTCTGGTTGATGAATACAACATGACTCTACATTTGTACAAGCGCACATCACTGTACACCTCATACACGGAATAAACTTTAATATGCACAATGTAAAAAAAATTAGCCAGCAGTCAGGAACGCTAGGCCCGATGCAAACTGACAAATGTACTGAACTGTACTGTAAACTGTCTGTCACAGCGGTGCCGGTGAACAACTCTGCAACCATTTTCACATGTGTCAGGTTGGGGTAAAGGAATGGGAGATGATCTGGGTATCTCCCTGTCAGAGAATGGGGTTACAAATGTGCAAAGGGAGGAGGCTAGCATGCTCCTGTGGTGTTGGGCTAGCCATGGAGAGATCCACAGATGACAACACAGTCACAGAAATCATCAGAGGTAAGCATGTGCATGTGGGCTGGTCTATAAACACACACATACATCTCCTATCTGTCAGCAGAGAGCCAAGAAGCAGTCACTCCAGGAGAAAGAACATCTATACTCCAATCGGGTTTCTAAATACCATTCTCCACTAAAAGGGACCAGAGCCTTTGGGAAAAAAGTGGGTAACGCCAGGGCAGAGAAGTCCAAGATGAGCCTGGGACATCTACCTTGTGGTGCCAGGAAGGAAGGTAGTGATCACAAAACAAAGGACAGGGTATGTCAGCGGCACACAAAAGCCCACCTGAAAGATGCCCAATGACCAAAGCTGAAACAATCTGTGCTACAAAACAAATAATGTAGTGCTGGGTATAACCAAAGTGTACAATGAACACGTGAGTCGATACTGATACAAATACATGAAATAAAAGAGACAACTCTTCCCCCAGAAGAATTCAAATAGTAATGTAAAACCCCTTCCCAACAGGTGCCATTTAACCCCACCCCTCCCTTGAATGTATGCTGCACTTTATGACAGCCTCCAAAGAACCAAACCAGCAAAGGGGACAACAGACATGACACCGAGCAGATGCCTGTAAATACCACTGTACAGGCACTGCGTCCTTGCAGCATTCTCCCCAGATCACAAGAACACATCGGACAGCTCAAACTGCAGGCCAGCCTACAAAATGCCTGATCAATTCTCCCGAAGTGTTGAGGTCACACAGAGACTAGCAGAAGCCAGAGGTCACCAAGGGAGACAAGATGCCTAAAGGCAACAGGGAATCCAAAACAGATACGGGTGGAAAATGGAAGATATCTGAATGAAATACATAATGCAGTTAATGGTACACTTGTTGTTGTTCAGTCACTCAGTCATGTCTGACTCTTTGTGACCTCATGAACTGTAGCACGCCAGGCTTCCCTGTCCTTCACCATTTCCCAGCGTTTGCTCAAACTCATGTCCATTGAGTTGATGATGCCATCGAACCATCTCCTCCATTGCCCTCTTCTCCTGCCCTCAATCTCTGCCAGCATCAGGGTCTTTTCCAATCAGTTGGCTCTTCACATCAGGTGGTCAAAATATTAGAGCTTCTGCATCAGGCCTTCCAAAGAATATTTAAGGTTGATTTCCTTTAAGATTGACTGGTTTGATCTCCTTGCAGTCCAAGGGGCTCTCAAGTTTCTTCTCCAGCACCACAATAAGAAAGCATCAATTCTTCAGTGCTCAGCCTTCATGGTCCAACTCTCACATCCATACATGACTACTGGAAAAACCATAGCTTTGACTATACAGACCTTTGTTGGCAAAGCGATGTCTCTGATTTTTAATACACTGTCTAGGTCTGTCATAGGTTTTCTTCCAAGGAACAAGCATCTTTTAACTTCATGGCTGCACTGACCATCCACAGTGATTTTTGAGCCCAAGAAAATACAATCTGCCACTGTTTCTACTTTTTCCCCATCTATTTGCCATGAAGGGATGGGACCAGATGCCATGATCTTGGTTTTTTGAATGTTGAGTTTTAAGCCAGCTTTCTCACTCTTCTCTTTCACCCTCATCAAGAGGGTCTTTAGTTCCTTTTTGCTTTCTGCCATTAGCAATGGTATCATCTGCATATCTGAGGTACCAATGTTAATTTTTTTAGTTTTAATACTTTTAAACTATTAACTAGGATGTTAACATGTATGGAAGTTGAGTGAAGGACATTTAGGAACTCTCTGTACCATTTTTGTAACTCTTCTATAAACCAAAATTATTCCCAAGTAAGTTTATTTTTAAAAGAAAAAAAAAAAAAGTCTGCAAGAGACTGGGAGACTGTTTTAAACTATTTCATCAGGGGAACAAAGCACTGAATGGCATGAAAGGCAAAGTCTCCAAGAGTCTATCATATGAAAACATAACTCTGGGTCCCCAGACAGTCCAACTGAGGGAGGTAGGAAAGCCCAACACAGATGGCATAAACCTATGAATGGATGGATCAAATCCAACAACCAAGAATACCTGTAAGAGGTCCAGTGAACAACTCTTCAAGACTCACATCAAAGAGCCTGGTAAAGAATCTGGGGCAGAGAATTGGATGGGATGAAAAGAAGACTCAATGCAAGGTGTGGGTGAAGATAGGAAAATGCCTGGGTTGTATCAAAACAAAGCCTGAGAGGCAGTTATTTAATTAAAAATAAAAATTAAATTCTAGAGACTAAGCTTCTGAGAATCAGGGTCTAAAAGGTATCTGTTGTTCTTTCTGCTCTGAGTGTGTCTCTATTCTGGTCCGAACATCTCCCTCTCCCGCTTCCCGTCTTATCTGCTCTATCCCTGTCCCTCTGTCTGTCTCTCCAATTCCCTAGCCTTCCAGCTCCTGGCTCAGACTGGGCACATGATGTTTAATGAACACGCTGTGTCTAGTTCTTAATTCTTATTTTAGAAATGAGTAAAAACTATCAAATACAATTGGGAAGATTATTTCAATTTGAATTCCCAAAGAGTATAAAATAAGCTAAAAAATTAAGCCCTGAGACCTACCTACTTCCAGGTGATAAAGAAGGGGTTAAGGCCTCCTGTCAGAGTGAGCCACACTTGGAATTATGCATACCTTCTTACAGAAAACCCCAGGCTAGGAACCAAAGACCACCCACCACCTTAAAAGGCACTAGGCCTTGACTGATCTTTGCCATGGCTGCCATCACCACTGCATCAAAATGCAACTCCAGATCAAGGGTGTGAAACCCTGGAGCTCCTGTGTACACAGCATAGAGCAGTCAGTGTTGACTTTTGATATGTGTTTTGGTATCACAACCAGGCTGGGAACCACCAAACATCTCACCTCACCTCTCCACCCAGAAACACGGCGTCACCAAGAAACACAGTGTATACAAGATCTTCAGTAGAAGATCTTCATGTTCAAGATCTTCAGTAGTTGGCAAAGCGCCCTATATTTGGTCCCAATGAAGTACTTCATATTTAGCTAGGGGTAACTTTATGCTACTATATTTTTGCCACAGAATCTTAGGTAAATCTTTTTATCTCAACAGTTTTAATTTTCATTATTAAAAAGGCAGATATATCAAAAATTCACTATTTTTTACAGAGAATAATGACTAAAGAATTCTCAAGCTACTTTGCAAATGTATTTATTTATTAATGCTGAAAGCAGCTATGGGGAAAGTCCAGTAAGAATGAAAAAGTAACACTGTTCCTTACTCCTAATCTCCAGTGAAGAAGCACTTGTACAGTGAGGTTTTGTATCTCTGGCACCAGGTAGGTGAACTCCACTACCTACTTCCTGTACTTCCATCTCTTCATCTGTAAAAATAATAGTACTCCCCTACCTTAGAGGGTAGCCGTGATGACTAAATGAGTTACTACACATAAACAGCTCAGAATCATTCACAAACAATAAGCACTCAACAAATGTCAGCTACTATTTACTTTTAGTAAGCTCTGTGAGAAAGGATCTGCTTCTTCATGCTTTTCATGCAGGACCTAAGTTCTTAGATTTTCTAACACAAAGGAAAAAATACCCTATGTCGTTCTTTAGAATAATTTTCAGCTCAGGGGATAATGTGACACATCCTCCAACCAACTGCCAGATTTAAAAGATGTAACTTAACCTGAACAGAAGAGGATATAAGTTGAGCTAAATTCTGAGGGGGGGAAAAAAAAATCAGGCTCTGACCTTTATCCAAAGAATTCTAGATGCTAGGTTTTAGATGCGTAAGACTTATTCAGGCTATTTACTACCTACTCAAGTAGAGCTGTTTCAAGCAGACCCAGTTTCCCCCTCAGTCAGTCTCTCCCATCAGAAGTTTCCATAAGCCTCTTATCCTTATCCAGAGGTCAGACAGAATGAAAACCACAATCACAGAAAACTAACCAAACTTGTCACATGGACCACAGCCTTGTCTAATTCAATGAAACTATGAGCCATGCCATGTAGGGCCACCCAAGACGGACGGATCATGGTGGAGAGTTCTGACAAAACGTAGTCCACTGGAGAAGGGAATGGAAAAGCACTTCAGTTATCTTGCCTTGAGAAACCCATGAACACCATGAAAAAGCAAAAAGATAGGACACTGAAAGATGAACTCCCCAGGTCGGTAGGTGCCCAATATGCTACTGGAGAAGAGTGGAGAGATAACTCCAGAAAGAATGAAGAGATGGAGCCAAAGCAAAAACAACACCCAGTTGTAGATTTGACTTAGGAACCTGGAATGTTAGGTCCATGAATCAAGGTAAGTTAGAAGTGGTCAAGCAGGAGACGGCAAGAGTGAATATCGACATTTTAGGAATCAGTGAACTAAAGTGAATGGAAATGGGTGAATTTACCTCACATGACCATTATATCTACAGCTGTGGACAAGAATCCCTTAGAAGGAAAGGAGTAGCCCTCGCAGTCAACAGAAGAGTCCAAAATGCAGTACTCAGAATGGTTGCAATCTCAAAAATGAAAGAATGATCTCAGTTCATTTCCAAGGCAAACCATTCAACAAAACAGAAATCCAGGTCTATGCCCCAAACACTAATGCTGAAGAAGATGAAGTTGAACAATTCTATGAAGACTTACAAGACCTTCTAGAACTAACACCCAAAAAAGATGTCCTTTTTATTATACAGGACTGGAATGTAAAAGTAGGAAGTCAAGAGATACCTGGAGTAACAGGCAAATTTGGCCTTGGAGTACAGAATGAAGCAGGGCAAAGGTTATCAGAGTTTTACCAAGGGAACGCAGTGATCAGAGCAAACATCCTCTTCCAACAACACAAGAGAAGACTACACATGGACAACACCAGATGGTCAATACCGAAATCAGACTGATTATATTCTTTGCAGCCAAAGATGAAGAATCTCTATACAGTCAGCAAAGACAAGACTGGGAGCTGACTGTGGCTCAGATCATGAACTCCTTATTACGAAATTCAGACTTAAATCAAAGAAAGTAGGTAAAACCACTAGACCATTCAGGTTTGACCTAAATCAAATCCCTTATGACTATACAGTGGAAGTGACAAATTGATTCAAGGGATTAGATCTGATAGAGTGCATGAAGAACTAAGGATGAAGGTTTGTGAAACCATACACAAGGCAGGGATCAAGAACATCCCTAAGAAAAAGAAATGCAAAAGGCAAAACGGCTGTCAGGAGGCCTTACATATGGCTGAGAAAAAAAGAGAAGTTAAAGGCAAAGGAGATACCCATTTAAACGAAAGATATATCCATTTGAATGAAGAGTTCCAAAGAATAGCAAGGAGAGATAAGAAAGCCTTCCTCAGTGATGTATTCAAAGAAATAGAGAAAAACAATAGAGCTGAAAGACTAGAGATCTCTTCAAGAAAATTAGATACCAAAGGAATATTTCATGCAAAGTAGGGCACAAATAAAGGACGAAATGGTATGGACCTAACAGAAGCAAGAGAGATTAAGAAGAGGTGGCAAGAATACACAGAAGATCTATACAAAAAAAGATCTTCACGACCCAGATAACCACGATGGTGTGATCACTCACTAGAGCCAGACATCCTGGAGTGTGAAGTCAAGTGGGCCTTAGGAAGCATCACTACAAACAAAGCTGGTGGAAGTGATGGAATTCCAGTTGAGCTATTTCAAATCCTAAAAGATGATGCTGTGAAAGTGCTGCACTCAATATGCCACAAATTTGGAAAACTCAGCAGTGGCCACAGGACTGGAAAAGGTCAGTTTTCACTCCAATCCCAAAGAAAAGCAATGCCAAAAAATGTTCAAACTACTGCACAATTGCACTCATCTCACATGCTAGGAAAGTAATGCTCAAAATTCTCTAAGACAGGCTTCAACAGTATGTGAACTGAGAACTTCCAGATGCTCAAGCTGGATTTAGAAAAGGCAGAGGAACCAGAGGTCAAAATGCCAACATCCGTTGGATCATTGAAAAAGCATGAGAGTTCCAAAAAAACATCTACTTCTGCTTTGACTATGCCAAAGCCTTTGACTGTGTGGATCACAACTGTGGAAAATTCTGAAAGAGATGGGAATACCAGACCACCTGACCTGCCTCTTGAGAAATCTGTATGCAGGTCAAGAAGCAACAGTTAGAACTGGACATGGAACAACAGACTGGTTCCAAATCGGGAAAGGAGTACATCAAGGCTGCATACTGTCACCCTGCTTATTTAACTTATATGCAGAGTACATCATGCGAAATGCCGGACTGGATGAAGCACAGTCTGGAATCAAGATTGCCGGGAGAAATATCAATGACCTCAGATATGCAGATGACACCACGCTTATGGCAGAAAGTGAAGAAGAACTAAGGAACGTCTGGATGAAAGTGAAAGAGGAGAGTGAAAAAGTTGGCTTAAACTTCAGCATTCAGAAAACTAAGATCATGGCATCTGGTCCCACTACTTCATGGCAAATAGATGGGGAAACAATGGAAACAGTGAGAGATTTTATTTTCTTGGGCTCCAAAATCACTGCAGATGGTGACTGAAGCCACGAAATTAAAAGATACTTGCTCCTTGGAAGAAAAGCTATGACCAACCTAGACAGCATATTAAAAAGCAGAGACATTACTTTGCCAATAAAGGTTCGTCTAGTCAAAGCTATGGTTTTTCCAGTAGTCATGTATGGATGTGAGAGTTGGACTATAAAGAAAGCTGAGCACCTAAGAACTGATGCTTTTGAACTGTGGTGTTGGAGAAGACTCGAGAGTCCCTTGGACTGCAAGGAGATCATACCAGTCCATCCTAAAGGAAATCAGTCCTGAATATTCATTGGAAGGACTGATACTGAAGCTGAAGCTCCAGTACTTTGGCCACCTGATGGGAAGAACTGACTCACTGGAAAAGACCCTGATTCTGGGAAAGATTGAAGGCAGAGGAGAAGGGGTCAACAGAGGATGAGATGGTTGGATGGCATCACCAACTCGATAGACATGAGTCTGAGTAAACTCCGGGAGTTGGTGATGGACAGGGAAGCCTAGCATTCTGCAGTCCATGTGGTCACAATGAGTCAGACACGACTGAGTGACTGAACTAAACAAGTTGAGCTGAAAAATGAGAACATGAAAGTCAGTGCCAATTTGGTGGAAGATTTTACTGTTGTTTAAAGAGCAATTTCAGTGTCATGACATACATTAGCAATGTCTCTAAAAGTAAATCTCTCCTCCTCAGGAAATCTGAAATTGTAGCTGAACAAAGTTTTTTACCTTATACAGCTCTTGGTTATTCTATAAGAATTGTTTACAGTGGTCTTAAAAGCAAGGAAAAGCGATTTCTTTTAAAATAAGGGAGTAGCACATGAAAAGATTCTCAACTTCATTAGTCATAGGGAAATGTATATCAAAACCACAAAGAGATATGATTTCACACCAATTAAGATGGCTACTATAAAAAAAAGAGAAGTAAGCAAGTGTTGGCGAGTATTTGGAAAAACCTGAATCCTCACACACTGCTGGTGGAAATGTGAAATGATGCAGTTGCTAAGGAAAACGGTATAACACATCTCAAAATATAAAATCATCATATGAACCAGCAATTCCATTTGTGGGCATATACTCAAAAGAAATGAAGGCAAGGATTCAAACAGATATTTGCACCCCCATTTTCACAGCAATATTATTCATGATAGCCAAGAGGTAGAAGCAACTTAAGTGTCCACTGACAGATGAACAGATAAGCAAAATGGGTCTATCCACACAACACATTATTATTCAGCCTCAATAAGGAAGGAAATTCTGACAAATGCTACAACACAATGAACCTCAAGGACATTATGCTCAGTGAAATAAATGCAGTTAAAAAAATTAATTCTGTGTGATCTACTCACATGAGGTAGTCAGATTCATGGAAACAAGAAAGTAAAACGGTGGCTGCCAGAGGCTGGCAGAGGGGAACGGGGAGTTAGTGCTCAACGAGCACAGTTTCACTTGGGAGAGACGAGGAAGTTCTGAAGATTGACGGCAGTGACGACTGCATGACAGTGTAGAAGTGGTTCCGCATCCACTGATACGGAGGGCTGACTGCACTCACTGCACTATGTCACTGCACATCAGGGACTTGAGCATCTCTGGATTTTGGTATCTGAGGGGGATCCTGGAATCAGTCATCTGCATATACGCAAGGAAAGTTTGTACTTAATTCCATTTAAAAATAGTTAAGATGGTAAAACTTTTGCTATGTACATAGCTTATCACAATTTAAACAATAAAAATATATAATGATAAAAAGAGAGTGGCACCCCATCTCCCTGTCTTCTCAGGAAACCTAGGCACTTGGTGCCAAGACATAACTTCCTACTTGTCAAAAGAGAAGTTTTATCTTTCCTCTGAGTAATGACAATATATATGTAACATATAATATCTGCCAGCTTACATAAAAGGGTGAGATTTCTTCTTTGCAATCTCTTTAGCATGTTGTCTGTGATGCAACTGCAATCTGGTTCAATGCTTATTCAAAATAAAACTCTTTTCTTTCTCTGCTTAAAAAAAAATTAGAGTAAATGTCATAAAAGAAATGCAAGTTAAACTTCATAAATTTTTAAAATAAAAAATAAAATGATAAAAGGAATGTAGAAATACCAACATCATTTGTATTCAGTGTTTATTCAGCCTGCTATATTAATCTAATGATTCCGTTAACTCCTAGCAATACTATTCTTTTTAAAAATCCAGTTTCAGAACATCAAAATTCAAGTTTTGGAATTTAGAAAAATGAATCTCAGATTGATGCAATCTATTTTACGGGGGTGACACCTGCAAACTCTTTTATTTAAAAATTTTATAGCTCACATAAGTACACAGGCATGGTTCACAGGAGTGAAGGTGAAAGTCACTCAGTCATGTCCAACTCTTTGCAATCCCATGTATGAGAATCCGCCAGGCTCCTCTGTCCTTGGAATTCTCCAGGCAAGCATACTGGAGTGGGGAGCCGTTCCCTTCTCCAGGGCAATCCTCCCAACTTAGGGATCGAACCCAGGTCTCCTAAACTGCAGGCAGATTCTTTACTGTCTGAGCCATGAGGGAAGCCCCCACATAAGTACAGGAGATTGAAAACCCATGGAGCCTATGCTTATCCAAGCAGTCAAGTGAGGCCCTCCTTGTCTGGACTGGCTGGCACTCCTGCTCATGGAGATGAACAGTACATTCCAGAGCCATGAAAACTCAACCCTCCAGTAATATCCCTTTCAGTATATCTCCCCACAATACTTAGCCTAATATCAACAGGGTAGCTTCGATTTTTCCAAAGAAATAAATTTATTCCAGAGACAAGTGGGAGGCAAGTAACCAGGGTACAAAAGAAACACGCTTCTAGATCACAGATCCTTAATTTCACAGATTCACCATCACCTTTGCAGATAAATCAGTGTGCCGAATTCAACTCTACACTAGTTCTAAGATGCCTAGAAACAAGGTTTGATAGAAATCACGTATAAGAAGGGAGAAATGATGGCTAACTTCAACCAATTACCCTAAGCAGTCACCCCTTTTATTCTTCAACATGATTCCTAAATTAAGCAGCATAAAGGGTTTACTCAAAGATAAAGCCTCTGCACCAGGTAACCAAGCTGAGACTACTTACCTATGGAAATGACAAGACTCTGGGTTTGAATACAAACTTTCTACCATCTTTCTGCTAACACTGTCTCACAAAGGGGACTGCATAATGGTGGTCATTCATCAAAGGACTTTCTAGAGAAAATGTTGTTGTTAGGCAGACTCTTTGGGAAAACATAAACATAAGTTAAAAACAAACAATGTCAGCCATACAGAGACATTTGCAGGATTTTAGAGTATTTCTATCTGAACTCTGATTAATACATTTAATTGTTCTATTTATAAAATTCTTTCTATAAATCCATTGGAAAATTAACTTTCCAAATCCTAAAGCATCACTTTCCTAGGGTAAGGGTTGAGAAAATAGATAATGGAAATAAAAAGGGACAAACTTCCAGTTATAGTTGACCCTGAACAACCAGGAGGGAGGTGTTTACGGGCACCAATTCTCCACACAGTCAAAAATCTGTGTATAACTTTATAGTTAGTCCTCCATTCGTGGTTCTGCATCCACTGATTCAACCAACCACAGATTTGGTTGTAGGACTGTAATATTTACTATTGAGGAAAAATCCACATATATGTGGAGCTGCACCGTTCAAACTTGTGCTCTTCAAGGGTCATCTCTATTTGGAGGAGGGCATGGCAACACACTCTAGTATTGTTGCCTGGAGAATCCCCATGAACAGAGGAGCCTGGCGGGCTACATACAGTCCATGGGGTTGCAAAGAGTCGGACACCACTGAGAGACTAAGCAGAGTATACTTGAAAGTTGCTGAGAAGGCTTAAAAATTCTCATCATAAGAAAAAAAAAGAATAACTATGTATGGTGATGAATGTTAACTAGACTTACCGGGGTGATCATTTCAAAATATATAAAAATAACGAATCATTATGCTGTGCACCTGAAACTAATATAATGCTGAATGCCCACTACATCTCAACTTTTTAAAAAAGTAACTCCTCTTCATATTACGAGGCATTTATTCCTGTGGTCAATTTCATACTAAGACTGGAATGTGTAGTATGTTTTAATTAATTCCTGTCCACTGTATGAATTCTCACTGTATAAAACAAAACGTGGGTCTAGAAATATATTAGAGAGAAGGTACGTATATTTATGTATCTTATTTAGAAAACTAAGTTGCAACTCTTTTTAATTACTTCTCTTCCTGTTTCAAACACTTTATGGCTTCACTAAGGCCCAAAGCCTAGAATTCTCTGACTTGTTATCACCAGGATTTCCTAGTACTGGCACTGCTGATATTTGGGAATGGGCAATTCTTTAGTGCGGGGCTGAACTGTGCATTGTAGAACATTTAGCAGCATTCCTAGCCTGCAGCTGAAATGCCTTCAGTTGTGACAATCAAAAACATCTCTACACACTATCCAAACCACCAGTCCTCAGCCCCAGTTGAGAACCACTCACTACTCTTCACTGACTAAACAGACTGTCCTATGGCATCCAAGAAAGTTCCAAACACTGACTGGGGAAAAGGAGCCCCAGCTTCCATTAAATGCCTTAAAGAATTCCATTTGTTTCTGTTATATTCACTCCTCCATGCCTGGCCTATAACAGGCACTCAATATTTGCTAAAGGGAGAGTAAATCATCATTGGGAACAAGTCAGAAAAGAGAGTATAAGAAATTTAAGGTGAGAAAATAAATCTTACTTAATGGCCATTGATCCAGGTTTTAAAAGAAAATAATTACATTCGTCTGCCTATATAAATAGAACAAGGCAAATATATGATTAACAAGCTGAATGCCTATACTAAACATAAAGGAGGAGTAAAATTAGTCCCCAGTCTCAAGTAGCTTATAGTTAGTGGGAGAGATACATACACAGGTAGCTATAATAAAGCTTTTGAGATGGGCTTTGTGGTAGAAGTAAAATTCTAACAAGCAAAAGTGGGGTAGACAAGAGGGAGCAACATCAGTCAGGAAACAGTGAACAGTCTGGTTGGGAGCATTTTAAAAGTATAATAGAAGAACTGTGAATGTGACAGAAGGTAGAATGGACTCAGACTGCAGGAGGGTCTAAAAGCCTAAATAGTGGTTTGGATTACGGGTTCCGTTCTAGTCACTGCCAGGAGAGTGACTCACCCGACGACCCTGCAGGCTGCTCTGACACTGTGTACAAGAGGAGTTCCCCTGTTGACACCAGGCGTGGGGGCCCAGTCAGATCCAGAGGCGATCCAGAGACCACCCACAGTAAAGACACACTTTAATATAATGATACTTACCCTTAGTATATGTCTTGTATTCTACTTTTTATTCTATTTTATTCTGTGTCAACTTTTTAAATGCCAATAAACACCCAATAATTCGGTTTTACAACCCACCAGCACGTTTGCAAGGACTTATGCCTTTTCGGTAAATTTGGTAAGTTCACATGTTGGGGATACTAGAAACGAGGAAGAAAAGTGTGAGAGGCTGCTGGGCTAGAACTGACGTGTCATACTGCAGGGAGTGGAGGACGGAATGATAAAAATGCCAAAGATGATTCTAGGGTGGTTAAGTGTAACTTTGAAGTGGGTAACCATGAGGTTCAAACCAGTTAGGGCTAAAAGTGAAACCAGAACAGACTGGGAGAAGGAAAAATTGTGGAAAGTGAAAAAAGAATGAAGGATACATCAGTAGTGCTCAGGTTGGCGGGGCGGGGGAGCATGCAGTTTGAAGTCTTATCATTCTTCCTGATAATCATGGGGAACAAACTCCAGGGTAGCTAAAGTGAAATTACAACAGTCACTAGAGGTGAGTAATCTGAGGCCAGATGAGAGATGAAAATAATCAGTTTGTGTGCTGAATTGGATATTGTAGAAATAATCTCCAAGTATATAAAACTAGCTAAACTAGCTGCTCATGTCTTTAAGAACAGTAAAAGGGTGCACTGGAATCTCTCAAAAGCCGAAAAAGTATGTGCATAGTTTCGTTTTTAGTTGCTAAGTCGTTTCCAACTCTTTTGAGACCCCCACGGACTGTAACCTGCCAGGCTCCTCTGTCCATGGGATTTCCCAGACAAGAATACTGGGGTGGGTTGCCATGTCCTTCTCCAGAGGATCTTCCCAACCCAGGGATTGAACCCACAATTCTTTGCCACTGAGCCATCAGGGAAGCCCTCTCTGTTATATACTCTTCTCATAAACCCCAATATTATCTCTTTTGAGGCTGATACTATGCACATATAGACTTCCCTGGTGGCTCGGTGGTAAAGAATCCTCCTGCAGTGCAGGAGATGTGGGTTCAATCCCTGGGTTGGGAAGATCCCCTGGAGAAGGAAACGGCAACTCATTCCAGGAAATGGAAGTGCTTTGATAAACAAAAAGGGTTCAGCAAGGCAGAAGGGAAGAGGCAGTGGGCTTTGATAAGTCTAACTTTAATCGTAAAAAAGGCCAGAAGCGGGGTGCAGGGGGGGGGGTTTAGAAATGGGTGGTAATTGTTGATAAATATCAGTGCTTAAAGTCACAAATCAGTGTCTTAAGAGCTGAATCTAGCCTGGAGTACATTTTGCTTGGCTCAAAGGTGTTTTTTTAAATGGGATGATTTCAAATAAAAATCTGGACTTCTGACTTTCTTGAAAAATCTCAAGGTCTGGCAAAGTTACCTCCATAGTTTTGTAAGGCTTTTAAAATGTGCACACTCTTGGACCCACCAAGCATATGTATCATACCATTTGTAGGAGATGGATAAATTATGGAACACCATGGCATTAAAAAGAATCAGAACTGTAAGTATAGACAGGAAAAGACTGTTTATATACTTATAAAGAAAGCAAAATTGCTGAATAATGTAGCGATCACATTAACGTTAAAACTAAAACTACTATGATAATATATGATATATAGAATATACATAGGGAGCTGCTGTGGCAAACAGTATGGTGATTCCTTGAGACATAGAAATACCAAATGACCCAGCAATCCCACTCCTGGGTCCATATCCCAAAGGACTGAAAACAGGGACTCCCAAAAGATTTTTGCACAACCGTGTTCACAGGAGCACTATTCATCAGTGCTATTCACTTGGCTATTTCACAATAGCCCAAGGGGAAAGTAACCCAAGAATCCATGACGTAAATGTGGTTCATCCACACAACAGAGACAGAAAAAAGGAAGGAACTTCTGACCCAGTGTTATAATATGGATGAACCTTGAAGACATTAGGCTAAATGAAATAAACCAGTCACCAAACTGGCACACTTGAAGAAAATAGGTAATTTTAAATGAGTATTTTAAATGGATGGCTGGTTTGACTTATAATGTGGTCAACTTAGAGTTCTAAGTATTCCCTGATCAATTCAGTTCAGTTCACTTCAGTTGCTCAGTCATGTCCAACTTTCTGCGACCCCATGAATCGCAGCACACCAGGCCTCCCTGTCCATCACCAACTCCCAGAGTTCACTCAGACTCACATCCATCGAGTCAGTGATGCCATCCAGCCATGTCATCCTCTGTCGTCCCCTTCTCCTCTTGCCCCCAATCCCTCCCAGCATCAGAGTCTTTTCCAATGAGTCAACTCTTCGCATTAGGTGGCCAAAGTACTGGAGTTTCAGCTTCAGCATCATTCCTTCCAAAGAAATCCCAGGGCTGATCTCCTTCAGAATGGACTGGTTGGATCTCCTTGCAGTCCAAGGGACTCTCAAGAGTCTTCTCCAACACCACAGTTCAAAAGCATCAATTCTTTGGCGCTCAGCCTTCTTACCAGTCCAACTCTCACAGCCATACATGACCACAGGAAAAACCATAGCCTTGACTAGACGGACCTTTGTTGGCAAAGTAATGTCTCTGCTTTTGAATATGCTATCTAGGTTGGTCATAACTTTCCTTCCAAGGAGTAAGCGTCTTTTAATTTCATGGCTGCAGTCACCATCTGTAGTGATTTTGGAGCCCCAAAAAATAAAGTCTGACACTGTTTCCCCTGTTTCCCCGTCTATTTCCCGTGAAGTGATGGGACCGGATGCCATGATCTTAGTTTTCTGAATGTTGAGCTTAGTGATCTTTAAGAATAAAAGTATATTGCTAGTTTTCAGTGTCTCCTGGATAGAAACTGTGCTATCTAGCAAAAGCATTTTTGCTATCAGATCTGACCTGAGAGTGAACTGCAGGTAGGCACACCCCTATAGCATTCTTACACAATGAAACTGAACTTTGACTTCAGCACACTACTTCCCTCTTAAAGAGGTTACTGGTTACCTTTCCCCAGACACTGCTCAATCAGCAATCCCATTTCTTGCCATATAAAATTAGCAACAAAACACTGAGGGCTAAAAGAGACAGCACCATGAGAGAGAACCTAGCATGGAACTGGAGCCCTACAGAGTCGTCCCTCTACCCCCATCAAGGACACAAAGAAAGAGCATCACCACAAGATCTCAGGCCACAGCCTAATCTCACATTCTTCCAGTGACTTAAAACACCAGCTTGGCTTTACGAGAGATCTCAGTGAATACACAAGGACTTCATTATAAACCTGCACACCAACACCACCACAAGTCTTGAGGAAGAAACATTTAGGAAAGTTCCAGGAACTTAATGCCACCAAGATTTTTAAGTAAACATCAGTCCTCACTAAGTTTCAAAGGTTATGATGACTCAAGGCACACAAGAGGAAATGCTCCTCGTAACGAACAGAAGCCAAATTCAGGCCAGGCAGTTTAATGACCTGAACAAAATTAGCTGATGTGTGGGCCAACTTCTAATGGTTAAAGAAATACAATTATTACTCTAGTGAAGACATACTCCTCTAAGCCAAAAAAGATTTCTCAAAGCAAAGCTGACAGGAAATTAAGCCTTTCTGCCAGTTTACAGAACCCTGGAGGTCAATACAATGGTAGATTTTTATAAGAAAAATGCTTCATATGCCCAACATTATATACAGTAAGATGCTTGTGTAAATTGCTTTGCCAATTTTTACTTCACCTTTTTTTATTTAAAAAAAATTATACAACAAAATTAACTTTAATTTACTTTTGATGTATAGTTCTACAATTTTAAAACCATGCTACCACCACAACCATCAGGCTACAGAACAGTTCCATCACCTCAAAAAGCTCTCCCTTGTTGTCCCTTTATATTCACATCTTCGTGTAACCTGTCATCTGGTCCCCATTTACAGCCTTATCTGCAAGAGAACGTCATACAGATAGAATCATACCTTTTGAGCCTGGCTTCCTTGTGTGTATCAGTAGTTTCTCCCTTTTTACTGCTAAGTAGTACTGCACGGTACCATCGCTTAACTATTTACCTCTTAAAGGATATTTCGTTGCTTCCAGTTTGAGCTATTATGAACAAAACTACTACGAACAATCAAGTATAGTTTTTCTGTGAATAATAGTTTCATTAGGAAAACACCCAGGAGTACAACTGCTGGATCATTATGGTAAACCTATCTTATAAGAAACTAAGGGAGCTATCTTTCAGGGTGGCATACCATCTTGCATTCCCACCAGCCATGTGGGACGATTCCAGTTGCTCAGCATTCTTGCCAGCATTCTGGCATTGCCGGAATTACTTATTTTAGCCATTCTAACAAGTATGTAGTGATATGCCATCATGGTTTTAATTCACTTAACCATTTTAATAGGCATTTTTCTAAAAAACAGTATATGCTGTTTCACTTCCTTAGAAAATGCTGAACATACATTTTCCCCCAAACCATCCTCATGGAGTAAACCATACTACCCCTCAGGGGCTACTGAAGTACATAGGGTTGTTTCATTTGTTTCTAAAGATGCCTCAGAATTACGTGTGCTTTTTATAGCATTTTCTATCTTCTCCCTTGTGAAGTGTCACTTCTTGCTATTAATGGTGCGCTTGCCTATGGCAGACTTTCCTCTGCACCCTTTTCTCAAGCTGACTTTAGAAACAGGTAACTAAGTTTATTAGAATTACATCTGAAAAGGAGAGGGCAGTCTACAAGGGAGAGTAGTTGATTCTTCAATGAGGAAACAGAAAGCTTTTTTTTTTTCTTTTCAGATCACTATACCAAAACTTCCTGACCTCTCATTTGGCTGCTGAGAAATTTTTAGCAGCTAAATTTCTTAGGCATTTTCCAAAAAGGTGAGCCTGCCTGGTAAGTGTACACCAGGGAATTAATTGAGTCACTACTATATTAAACTGTAAAATTAACATTATATTGTGATTCTATATCAGGAATTCAAAGTTTATCTAAAGCAAAGTGATTATACACTCAATTATATCTTGAGTCCAGAAACCTAAATGGAAGTAATGATCTTAATTCTAGTTTCTTACTCAAAATTCTAAGCACCTAGCAGGTGAGACATTTATAGGGGCGCAAAGACAAATATCAAGAAATTTTACAACTAAAAAAGTAGATAGCAGTTCTTTCAAAAGATAGAGACCATGTTCAAACACTGAATCTTATCCTAAGTAAAATTTATGATGTTCCTTGGAAAGCCATTTGACTAAAAAGCTCATCGTCTTTTCAGTAGTAAGTAGTTTCCATCTTTGTACAAGACAAAAGTGTTAACACTCAAAGCATCTTCTGGAGGTGGATCACACCGGGGAATTACACTGTCTTACTTCTCAGAGAGCCCTGGCTCCAGGGCAGAAAATGCCAACAGCAGTCCCTTGCTCTCACCCGATCTTCCCCAGGGACGCAGGCTAGGTCTCTGCCATATTCACAGACCAATAGCAGCTTTTCCAGCAGCCTCGACCCGCAGACTTAGAAACCCTGTCACCAATTGCATTAGGATCGGGGTGGGACTTCCGCTATCACTTTAGGCTTAACCACCACCATCTCAGCACAGGCAAGAGCAGTCAGGAAGTTCGAATTTCACAAACTTTGGGATCAAACACAGTTCAAGCAGAAATAAAGGAATAATAAGCACATTGGAAGGCAGAGTGGCCAAACTCAGAAAAATAAAACGAAGAATTTAAGAACTGTAAACGAAGAACGATGAAAAACGAAGCAATCAACACTCAAGTCAAGGGTCACTGGTTTGCATGTTATCTCTGCCCTAGCTGCTAGGTCCTGAAGCACTCCTTGGCCTGAGTTCAGGGAGGAGCCCTCTGCCAAAAGGAGAGCAGAATGCTGGACAGCCAAAGCTCTGATTACCTGAGTGCACAGCCCAAAGTGGTGGAGTTCTTACTGTGCAGAGAGAAATAAATCCTGGAAACTCTAATTCACTGACTTTGCCTGATCCTGGACCACTCCTTTCACATGAGACACACAGAACCAAAGACTTTTTCACGCAGACTAAATCGTAGCACCGACAATATTCCATCATGTCAATCATGTCAAACTATGATTCTTTGAAATCCAACACACAAAAACCCGACAATTTCTCTAAAAACTGTTACCTTACTGGGAACCTGGACCTAGCCTTGCGTTCTCAAGAGAAAACCAACTCCACAGACCTTGCCCAGGTCGAACCGGGGTGACAGCAGTAGGCAGTGGCTGGAGACCCCTTCCTGTCGCCATCTAGTTCACTTGCTCCCACAAAAAACCTGTTGCTGTTCAAGCCTTCCAAAATCGAAAAAGGCGTCTCGTAAAAGTTCAGGTTAGTAATATGCCTGCTTCAAAGTGTGGAGGAATACTCGGGATCTCCGCGAGTGGCACTGCACCTTCCAAGCTTGCAGCTATCCGCTGGTCCTACGGTTCTCGGCCGGCCTGGTGCAGCCGAGGTTCCCAGACCCCGGGCACTCGGCAGCCGGCCGGGCTCCAGGCGGCGCGTCCATTTTGCAGCAGGTCAGACCTAGAGGAGAGAGGCGCCTGCGGTCCCCCGCGCCCAGACCCCCAAACCCGACCCAGCTCCAACTTCAGACCCTGGCCTGCCCAGAGCCCAGACCCCAACCGAATTCCAGACTCCAACCCAGGCCTGGACCCTGGCCCCAGACCCCAAAACCGGACTCAGGCCCAGCCCCCTGGCCCATCCCTGGTCCCCCAAACTCTAGTCTAACCCCGACCCACTCTCCCTTAAATTCAAGCGACCCCTTAAATTCACGCAGACCTACGCCCGGCCCCAGTCTCCAACCCCGCCCCCGGCCCACGCGGACCCCAGTTCGCCTGCCCGCCCGGCTGGCCGCACCTTGACGTGGAAGCGGATGAGCGCCAGGCGGATGCAGTGCGCCATGCAGACGGGCGGCAGGAACCAGACCTTGGGCGGCGGGGTGCCCTTGTTCTGGACATGGCTGACGATCTGCTGCGCCGTCTGGCGCTCGTTGCCCTGCCGCTTGACCCACTCGTGCAGCCGCGCCTTCTCAAGCGCGCCGTTGAAGAAGACGAAGAGCTCGATGTTGCCGCCGAAGCAGGCCTTGGCTAGCGCGGCCAGGTAGCCGAGCATGTGGTTCCACTGGCCGCCGCTCACCCAGTCGGTGTAGAAGCCGCCGTAGAGGCGATGCAGGCAGTTGTCGGCGTCCACCAGCAGGCGCAGCGGCGTGTGCGGGGGCCGCTGCCGCCCGCCGCCCACCAGGCTGCCCCGGGCCAGCTTCTGCAGCTCCACCGGCACCACGGCGCTCGGGCAGTGCTTCTCGATGTAGTCCTGGAAGCCCTGCACGCCCATGGCGGCGGCGGCGGCGGGCGCGGGGCGGCGGGGCGGCGGGGCCGGGGGCGGCGGGGCCGTGGCGCGGGCCGGGGCCGGGGCGGCGGGCTCTAGGGGGGGCCGGGCCGAGCCGCGGGCGCGCTCATGGCCGCTGCGGCCGCCATGTGCTGCCGCCTCCCAGGGCCATGGCGGGGAGGGACCTGCGCCGTGCGCCGCTCCAGGCCCAGGCCAAGCTGAGGCGGCCTCGCGCGGGCGGGCGGGCGGGCGGGCAGCGGCGGGGCGGGGCGGCGCCAGCTGACGTACGCGGGCCGGCGGAAGGGGCGGAAGAGGCGGTGCTGCGAACTGAGGGGCCGGTAACCAGAAGAGGGGCCGATTCCCGGCGGCGCAGCACTCGGACTCCGGCTTCGAACTTCGGTCCCAGCCTTGGCAGAGTCCGCGAGGCCCAGCCCAGGGAAAGGAGCCCTTGGGCCCAAGGGACGCAGCTGTGCCTGCGCGAGTTCCCAGGAGATGTCGGGGCGGTAGCTTCATCTCGTCCCCTTCCTGGTATCCTAGAGCTGGTCACCGAGGACCACATCCCGGCTCCAGGATCTGGCCACCCCGGGACGGCCTTATCCCCGGAAGCCGGTCAGGCAGCCCTGTCCCCGTCCACTATCGGAGCTGGTCACCTCAAGGAGGCCGCGTTCGGACCTACGGATCTGGTTACCCTGAAAGAAGCCTCATCCCGGAAGTCAGTCACCCTAAGGAAGCCCCATCTTCTTCTCGGGTCCCGTTATTCCGAAGAGGCCCTGTTTCGTTCCCAAGGACCGGTCACCCAGAGGAGGCCCCTTCCTGTCCCTGTGCCCGGTCACCCCCGAGAAGGCCTTATTCTCGGGAGTCGGCCACCTGAGGAGTCCCAAGTTCCAATCCCCTGGAGCTGGTTCACCCTGAAGAGGCCTCAACCCAATCTTGGGATCTCGTCAACTCGGGGAGGCAGCGTTCGTTTTGAGAGCCAGTCATCTGAGAAGGCCTAATGCCTGGGGTCTGATCACCCCAAAGAGATCCCGTCCTGGTCCCACAGGGCCAGTCATCCCGAGGTGGGACCAGTGCTCTGGCCGAGGCGGCTGCAGAGGGAAAGGTGGTCAGGACCTGGAAGTCCGGATGTAACTAGGGGGAGGAGTGAGCAGAAGTCCCAAACGGAGAAAGGAATCAGTTTCTGCGCTGTGTGCCCAAGTGTAGTTACCGGGTTTTAGAAATGATCAACCGCTCTCTCACCTTAATTGCATCGGTATCTTTAACTTGGGAAATAACTCTCCAGAGTTTCGGTTGTTCACAAGGAGTAGGGTGGTAATTCTGAGGAAGTTGGAAAAGTGGCAGATTGACCCCACTGCCTGCTGGGTTTACTGCTTCACTGCTTTTTTGGGAGTAATCTAAGAGCCACATGAGCAGAACCCTCATTGGCGGTTCCCTTTGAGGTAGCAGATCTCCCTCCAGATAGATCTGACTCAGCCCACTCAAATTGCTTTCACTGTCTGAAGGAGCCAAAGGCTCTGCTTTTTTGTTTTCACACTAGTAACATTTCATGGCCCAGACACTGAAATGACAATCTATAATGTAATATACAAGTAGCCTTAGTGTCAGATATCACCAAAGAGACTTTAAAAACAGTAGATCTGTTACAGCACGTGAAATGCCTCCTTTCTATTTGGTTCCAACTGTGAAATATCTATCTTCTCTAACTCTCGCTTTCTGGAGACTGTGCAGCCCCTCCTAAGGAAAATGATTTAAATCCTTCTTGCTCTAGTAGCATCTTCTGAAACGAGGTCCTTTCAGGACTTCTGTCCCAGAGCTCTGCAGTAATAACTTTTTAAATGAGATTAATATTGTAAATATATTATGCATCAATAAAATGTTTTTTAAAACAGGTTAATGTCTTATAGAATAAAGCATTTATAAACTCAGAACTCTTAGGAGTTTGGAAGTGGTGTTTTTACTTACCTCCAACTCTCCTGTCCTTTTCTTTTCTGGAGAAACCTCTGTAGAGGAGCAGGCCCAGACAGCAGGTGCAGAGCAGATGGAGCCTGCACCCATGAGGTTCCAAGAAGCCTCCATACTCTATTGTCCCTAAAAAGGCAAGTTGAGTTTCTTCATTTCTTATAACTTCACCTCAACTATAGGCCAGTATGATACATACATAAGTAAAATGCTCTTAGTATCTTGATAAGTGTGTTTAATTTTTAAAAAACAGACTAGCAAGTTAAGCCACTAACTCATACACAGTTAGTGATGAAGCCAGGATCATATGTTATTTAGAAATACAGTTAGTCATTTAAAGCCACATTAAATACTGACACCCAAAATATTCAAATTTCCTTCTATAATCCACTGTAGGCTCACACGTTTAGGAGTAGTAGTTTTAATCAGTCATTGTAATTGAATCTATAGCACTGTGCTCCATATTTACTCTTCTATGTACTGTTTTTGTTTTCTTTTAAATGTGCTTGCTTTTAAATACTTTGGTGCCAGTGTCTGGGGTTCTGAGAATTAATTTATTTTCACTTTAAGGCAGTGTAAAGGACTAAGGTTCTGGAATCAGATTACCAAATCTGTCTGGTCCTATCTCTGGGCCCTTGAGTAAATTACTTAAACTTTTAAAACCTTGGTTTCTATCATGTGTACAATGAGAGTATTAATAGTACTTACCTTCCAGATTTTTATAAGGATTAAATGAGATAATTTGTGTGCTTGCCACACAGCAAATTTTCAATAAATGTTGACTTTTATAAGTATTACTTCCACATCCTATAATTGTATCAACTTTATCCTTGAGAACATGTAACAGTTATCTTACTTTTTGAAACTTTAAAATTCATTTTCGTAAGTATAAATTCATTTAGGGTTATTTCCCCTATTTAAGTATATGTTCTCATTTAAAAAAAAACTAATTCTCTTATGTTTTGAGTAACATTATTAGTGGCTGGCAAAATGTTTGGCTGACCCATATTTTATATAATCTTCAAATTCAGAAGTTGGTTGAAGCTAAAATTTTTAAGTGTCAAGGTAAAAACAAACATCTGTATTTAAAATTTAATAAAATTATAATATCTTCTTGGATTCACAATATATAGTAACCAGTGTTTGAGGACTTTCCTAGTTCCAACCACCTGTTATCTTTGGACTTTTCACTTAGAGCATATGAGAAAACTTTTTAATTTCACCAAGAGATTGCCCTACAAGCAAGAAAAAAAATCTGAAAAATAAAAATGGTAAAAAAGACATGGCTCCATGCTTTATAAAAATTAAAAAAAGAAATTCCAGAAAAAGTTATGATTAAGAGACAAAGAGAACTAGCCCACGGTGTGCAAAATTTACCAATATGTGGAAAACCAATCATAGAAATACTTATTTTTAGCTGTTTCACTATTTCAGCCAATTTAGTTTTGGTCAATTCATCTACTGCCCGAAGGAGGAAAATATTACTTATTTTACTTACAAGATTCTTTCCAATTTAAAATGTCTTATAGTAGAATGATAATTTTAATATTAATATTAAATATTCTTAATATTATGCTTAGTTGAGATTTCTATCCAATAATAAGGGGGCTTCCTTGGTGGCTCAGATGGTAAAGAATCTGCCTGCAATGCAGAAGACCCAGCTTCGATCCCTGGGTCAGGAAGATCCCCTGGAGAAGGGAATGGCTATCCACTGCAGTATTCTTGCCTGGAGAATTCCATGGACAGAGGAGCTTGGATGGCTACAGTCCATGGGGTCAAAAATTGTCGAACACAACTGAGCAACTAAGCACAGCACAGCACATCCAATAATAAAAGGTTAAGCTTTCAGTGTTTCAAGTAAGGTGATTGAGACCCATGTACTTATTAGCATATATTAGGAGAGCAGCAGGCTGGGGCTAAACGTGCAATCTGTGACCCTGGAAGAGAGCAAATTAATCTCTGCTTGGGATTTGAATGTGTAATGTTCACCTAGCACTAATCTGCTAATTGATTGTCAATTTAAATTACCTGGAAGAGCACACATGTATCTCTGCAGTTTTGAGGATTTTGTTGTCATTGTTTTGGCATTCTGGAATTTAAAACTGCTTTTTGCCTTTAATTATGTGGATTTAATCCTGTTCTCTTCAGAAGTATGAATTCATTTTCCCTTTCAAGTATATGTTGTAGTTTTAAATTGTACATCAATGGGAAAGCATAAGTGAATTTCATTAAGTGCAGATTTCTCAGGCTTTTCGAGAATAAAGGGAATTTCCAAATGTTTGGCTGACAAACATTTGATACAATCAATTGGTTACTATCTCAGCTGAAGAGCTGGTTACCATTGCTGTAATCACTGATTACTAATTTTCCCTTCCCTAACTCACAACAATCAGGAGTTTTTTGGTGTCCGTTCTTTCTAAAATCTGTAAAGAATTGTCTGTGTCCCCTCTCCACCACTGTGGAAATACACAGAGGCCTTCCCAGCACTTCCTGGGTATCCAAGACCTCTCGCTCTCCACATCAGCCATTACTGACTGGAGAGACTCAGGCATCAGTCTGCCTTCATGCCCACCCTCACTTCTGGGAGCTGCTAAAGAGTAAGTAGACAAACATCCACAGGGATACTTTGGAAGACAACACTCAGCTGGGCATATATTTTCTCATTTGAATAGAAGAACTTTACAGTCATCCCTTACCTACTGCCTTATGGAATCTTAAAGTTTTGTTTAATTTTTTTTTTTTTTTGGCCACACTGTACAATATGCAGGATCTTAGTTCACTGACCAGAGATCAAACCCATGCCCCCTGCAATGGAAGCTTGGAGGTCTAACTACTGGACCACCAGGGAATCCTTCTCTGCCCTCCACAATTTATTTAATAAACTAAATTTTATTTTTAAACAATATAAATCAAATGAAATTTTTATTTTTTTAAACCAGGAATTTTCATTCATAAGTACAAAACCGTTTAAAATTTTATTTAGAGACTGTGCTGTGCTTTGTTGTTCATTCATGTCCAACTCTTTGTGACCCTATGGACTCCTCTGTCCATGGGGATTTTCCAGGCAAGAATACTGGAGTGGGTTGCCATGCCCTCCTCCAGGGGATCTTCCCAACCCAGGGATCAAACCCAGGTCTCCCATGTGGCAGGCAGATTCTTTACCAACTGAGCCACCAGAGAAGCCCAAGATTACTGGAGTGGGTAGCCTTTCCCTTCTCCAGCATACCTTCCCAACCCAGAATCGAACCTGGATCTCCTGCATTGCAGGTGTTTTCTTTACCAGCTGAGCTACCAGGGGAGCCCATTTAGAGACCAGTTATCATTAAATGGTCTGTTGTGTTTAATAAAAATGTTTCTGGAAGGAGCAGTTCTCTCACACCAGAATATGAAAGGCACTCAGGCCTGACAAAGCTGGAACACATGAATTCGACTTCCTCCAGGGAATCTGGGGCTTCAGACAGGTGGGAGCACATAGTCATTCTCTGGAAACTGAGCTGAGACTCTCCACACTGAATCTACTGCCAAAGGAAAAGATGAGCTTGGTTTTAGAACTACAAGAATGCAAGTGCCACTGAAAGACAGGGAGAAAGTTCTGCCTTAAATGCAGATGCCCTCAGGGTGGAGCATTAGCCTGAGCCTGGAAAAGAACAGAAGGCAGGAACCCGCCCTTCCTCCCCCGCTCACTGCTCACTGCCTCTTCTCCGTCCCTTGCTCTTTGCAGATCCCAGGTAGGTGGTAAAGGCAACACTGGCCCCCGATGAAGGACTATCAGTGCAACCTGAAATAAGGATTTTAGCACAGTCATGAGACAATACCTGTTTATCTTATAACAGATACCTCTAGTTTTGTCAAACCAAGAAGTACTATAAATGTAATATTTTAAAATAAAAATTTCCATGTCACTAAAAAGATTATATACTCAATAATCTCATCCTAACACTTATGTTCCTTGAGCTCTACTATTCAGTAGAACTTTCTATGATGAAGGAAGTGAGCTGTACTGTCTAACATGGTAGCTACTAGCCATAGGTGGCTATTGAGTATTTGATGTGTATAACTGAGAAACTAAATTTTTAATTTTATTTAACTTCAAGTTAAACAGTCATATGTGACTAGTGCATACTGTAGCAAAAGAGCTTAATTCCTAACTAACTGAGCAGTTTCATCAGTCTGGCCCCACATTAGATTACATTTAATGTGTAATTTGTCTCTAACTTGATGGTGAAAAGAATACGGCTCCTTTGGTGTTAATATGGGGAAGCAAGTACATGGATTGACCATGTCACGAAATCTATAGACAATTTCTGAGAAATATACCTGGGTATCTTTTGGAAGAGAAAATAAATGCTGAATTTCCAAAATACATATGTTCACGACATAAATTGTAATACCCCTCCTGCTGCTGCTGCTACTAAGTCGCTTCAGTCATGTCCCACTCTGTGCGACCCCATAGACGACACCCCACCGGGCTCCCCCGTCCCTGGGATTCTCCAGGCAAGAACACTGGAGTGGGTTGCCATTTCCTTCTCCAATGCATGAAAGGGAAAAGTGAAAGTGAAGTCGCTCAGTCGTGTCCAACCCTCAGCGACCCCATGGACTGCAGCCTACCAGGCTCCTCCATCCATGGGATTTTCCAGACAAGAGTAATACCCCTCTTATACCCTGTTTAAAAGATATAGATACTATAACGCGATGCCTTCTAAATCTTAACCCACTGATTATATACTGTATCACTGGTGAACTACATGTCTAAAGGACATGTCCTATTTTATTTGATCCATTTTCTTTTATTTGCCTTTATTTAACTCAGTGCAAATTTACTTAACTACTGTAAGAAATAAGTATCTATAGTTCTCATAAGAAGCAGCATGAAATTCCTTGCAGCATCAACATACACCATGACATTTGTATGACCTACAAGTCTAGAAATCTATGCCAAGTAAGGTTAATTTTTAATAGTTTAATCTACTAGTAGATGTTTATTTTCATATTTTAAAGTACATGTAGTGACTCAAATTTATATCTTATTCTCCACAAACTCACAAACTACAAAGAAAAGAAAATAATTGCTTGTATTACCAAAAAATATGTTGATTAGTACCAGTGAGAAGGTCAGAGAAGTATATGCTAAGAGATCATATAAGGAAGAACTCACTTTATTTTTAAACTTTTTCTTTTATATTGGGCCATAGCCGATTAACAATGTTGTGACAGTTTCAGGGCAACAGCAAAGGGACTCAGCCATACATATACATGTATCCAGTTCAGTTCAGTTCAGATACTCAGTCGTGTCGAACTCTTTTCGACCCCATGGACTGCAGCACGCCAGGCCTCCCTGTCTATCACCAACTCCCGGGGTTCACTCAAACTCACGACCATCGAGTCAGTGATGCCATCCAACCATCTCATCCTCTGTCCTCCCCTTCTCCTCCTGCCTTCAATCTTTCCCAGCATCAGGGTCTTTTCCAATGAGTCAGTTCTTCCCATCAGGTGGCCCAAGTATTGGAGTTTCAGCTTCAACATCAGTCCTTCCAATGAGATTCAGGACTGATTTCCTTTAGAATGGACTGATTGGATCTCCTTGCAGTCCAAGGAACTCTCAAGAGTCTCCTCCAACACCACAGTTCAAAAGCATCAATTCTTCGGCTCTCAACTTTCTTTATAGTCCAACTTTCACATCCATACATGACTACTGGAAAAATCATAGCTTTGACTATATGGACCTTTGTTGGCAAAGTAATGTCTCTGTTTTTTAATATGCTGTCTAGGTTAGTCATAACTTTCCTTCCAAGGACAAAGCGTCTTTTAATTTCATGGCTGCAGTCACAATCTGCAGTGATTTTGGAGCCCCAAAAATTAAAGTCTGCCACTGTTTCCCCATCTATTTGCCATGAAGTGATGGGATCAGATGCCATGATCTTAGTTTTCTGAATGTTGAGCTTTAAGCCAACTTTTTCAGTCTCCTCTTTCACTTTCATCAAGAGGCTCTTTAGTTCTTCTTCACTTTCTGCCATAGAGTGGTGTCATCTGCATATCTGAGGCTATAGATATTCCTCCTGGCAATCTTGATTCTAGCTTGTGCTTCATCCAGCCCAGCATTTCTCATGATGTACTCTGCATATAATGATCAATTCATGAGGTACTCTGGATACATGTATCCATTCTCCCCTAAATTCCCCTCCACCCAGGCTGCTGCATTAATACTGAGCACAGTTCCATGTGCTATACAGGAGCCTTGTTGGTTATCCATTTTAAATATAGCAGTGTGTACATCTATGCATGTACATGTCCATCTAATTTTAAATTGAAGTTTAAGCTACCACTTTCAGCCAAGTTGAAGTAAAGGGACTGCTACCTTCCCACCTGATACAGTAATAACCAAAAACACCCAGACAGCAATGTGAACCAATAGTTCTGCAAACATTGAACATAAATCAGTGAAGGACAGAGATCCTTTAGAGATGGAAAACAAAGGAGATGAGCCCTACAAATGACCCACTTCACTGCCTGGTGAAAGTTTCCAGACCATGATGTAAGGAAACGAACCCACAGGACCTGGCAGCCTCCCTAAGTTGAGGGAAAGTAATGGGGAATCGGGACTGAGCAAGATGGCTAAAACTCACAGGGTAGAGTACTGGAAAGAGGAGTGATGTACAGAGAAAACTCCAGAGGCCTGCAGAGACTCCTCCACAAATATTCAGCTAAGAATCAATTAATAAACACGTGTGAGCAAGCTACCTGAGGCAGAGGAAAAAGCCCTTGGGAAGGATGAAAGTGTACAGTGCCTGAAGTTCACATGAGGCCAGAAGTAAAGTCATCAGCTAGAGTACTCAAAATGGTCTTTCCTTAATAGTGAGATAAAATTAACTCTTGACAAGAATTCTGGGATGATAATGGAGTAGGTAGCACCAGAAATCTGTCTTCCACCTAGACAACAATGGCATTGGCAGACTCTGTCTTATGTAACTAATTTGGAACTATTGAGTCTGTTGAAAACTTGTAACTTCTGGGGAAGGCTTGGGTAATAAATTTTGGTTAATTTTGAGTGTCTTCAGCTCTTAGCTGGCAATAGTTGCTAGGCATCCCCACTTCCAGCCACTTAGCACACACTGCTTACCTGCAGCTTGCAGGAGTCAGGGTAGGCAAAAAAGGGGATCTGTGTTCTGGTCACTGATTGCTTCTTCTGATCATAGAGATGCAGAAAGTCAGGTAGCCACTGTTGCTGCACCTTCCCTCGCATGCCCCCCCTCCACTACCAACTCATCGCAGATTTATCCCCTCAAGCTGAACAGCCTTCTAGGAAATTGACAGGGCCAGGGCCCTTTTCTCCTGCTTTAAATTTTTGCTTTTCCCATTTGGGGAGTCATACATTAAAGACTAGGACAAAAGAAAAAATGCATGTATGGAGGAAGTTAGAAAGTGACTAATGTGCTCAAAGAAAGATTTTTAAAGACCTAAGAAGACATTGTTTTCACACCTGAGTCTGATTCTTGGCATAGAGACAGCCTACAACAATTAAAAAAAAAAAATCCTTGGGAAATGGTGAGAATCTGATTTCCAGAGTTACTATATTATTATATTCAAATGTCCAGTGTCCATTCAACAAAAACTCAGACAAGGCATACAAAGATTTAGGAAGGTATGGTCAATTCAAAGAAAAAAGTAATTAAACAGAGTCTGTCCCTGAAATAGACGTAATGGAATATATATTAAATACTTTAAAACAATTGTCCTATGATGCTCAAAGAACTACCTTATGATCCAGCAATTCCATTCCTGTGTATATACCTGATGAAAACAAAAACACTAGTTCAAAAGATATATGCACCCCAGTGTTCATAGCAGCATTATTTACAAAGCCAAACTACGGAAGCAACCTAAATGTCCACCATCAGGACATTGAATGAATAAAGAGAATATGATGTGTATGTACAATAGGATACTATTCAGCCATTAAAGAATGCAATGTTACTACTTGGAACAACATGAGTGGACTTGGAGCATATGACGGTAAGTGATATTAATATAAATCAAAGACAAATACTGTATGATACCACTTATATGTGGAATATAATGGAGAAGACAATGGCACCCCACTCCAGTACTGTTGCCAGGAAAATCCCATGGAAAGAGGAGTCTGGTAGGCTTCAGTCCATGGAGTCGCTAAGAGTCGGACATGACTGAGCAACTTCACTTTCACTTTTCACTTTCATGCATTGGAGAAGGAACTGGCAACCCACTCCAGTGTTCTTGCCTGGAGAATCCCAGGGATGGGGGAGCCTGGTGGGCTGCCGTCTCTGGGGTTGCACAGAGTCGGACACGACTGAAGCAACTTAGCAGCAGCAGCAGCAGCAGTGGAATATAAAAAAATTAAAAACTTAGTGACAATGGCATTAAAGGAAAAGACTAGTGCTTACCATGGGGAGGAGGCATCCCTGGTGGCTCAGATGTTGAAGAATCTGCCTGCAATGCAGGAGACCCAGATCCAGGTCCAGTCTCTGGGTCAGGAAGATCCCCTGAAGAAGGGAATGGCTACCCACTCCATTATTCTTGCCTGGAGAGGAGTCTGGCAGGCTATAGTCCGTGGGGTTGCAAAGAGTTGGACACAACTGAGCGACTAATAGTTTTGCTTTCACCATTGGGAGAGAGAAAGGGGAGGAGCAAGCTAGAGATAAGAGATTAAAAGGTAGGGATGGGATGGTGGGGGGTAGATGGGAGGGGGGTTCAGCATGGGGAACACATGTACACCCATGGCTGATTCATGTAAATGTATAACAATAACCACTACAATATTCTAAAGTAATTAGCCTCCAATTAAAATTAATTATTAATTTACAAAAAAAAGAAATACAAACTACTATGTATAAAATAAATAAGCTACAAGGATATACTGTACAGAACAGGGAATATAGCCAATATTTTATAATAACCATAAATGGAATATGGGTTTCCCTCACAGCTCAGTTGGTAAAGAATCTGCCTGTAATGCAGGAGACCCAGGTTTGATCGGGAAGATCCCCAGAAGAAGGAAATGGGAACCCACTCCAGTATTCTTGCCTGAAGAATCCCATGGACAGAGGAACCTGGCAGGCTAGAGTCCAGGGGGTCACACGAGTTGGACACGACTTAGTGACTAAACTACTACCACATAAATGGAATATAACCTTTAAAAATTATGAATCACTATGTTGTACACCTGAAACATATAATATTGTAAATCAACTATACCTCAATTTAAAAAGAAACTTCAAAAGTCTAATGAAATAATCATGGAAAAATCTAAATAAAGAAATACACAACATTTATATGAAATTCAAAATACCTACATTAACCAAAATAACTTTCAGGAAAAAGAGAGAACAGAAATAGAGCACTAACATTACATAATTTAAAGATTTATTCTAAGTCTAGATTACTTAAGGTAGTGTGATACTGGCATTATGATAAAGAGATCAATGTAACAAAGTAGAGAATCCAGATGTATACCCACACATTTTGGGTTAATATTCAATAAAGATGCAAAACCAACTTATGGAGGAAGTTAACCTTTTCAAGAAGTGGTGCTTTCATAATTGGATATCCATACGGGAGTCAGGAAGCAACAGTTAGAACTGGACATGGAACAACAGACTGGTTCCAAATAGGAAAAGGAGTTCGTCAAGGCTGTATATTGTCACCCTGTTTATTTAACTTATTTGCAGAGTACATCATGAGAAACGCTGGACTGGAAGAAACACAAGCTGGAATCAAGATTGCTGGGAGAAATATCAATAACCTCAGATATGCAGATGACACCACCCTTATGGCAGAAAGTGAAGAGGAACTCAAAAGCCTCTTGGTGAAAGTGAAAGTGGAGAGTGAAAAAGTTGGCTTAAAGTTCAACATTCAGAAAACGAAGATCATGGCATCCGGTTCCATCACTTCATGGGAAATAGACGGGGAAACAGTGGAAACAGTGTCAGAGTTTATTTTTCTGGGCTCCAAAATCACTACAGATGGTGACTGCAGCCATGAAATTAAAAGACGCTTACTCCTTGGAAGGAAAGTTATGACCAACCTAGATAGCATATTCAAAAGCAGAGACATTACTTTGCCAACAAAGGTTCGTCTAGTCAAGGCCATGGTTTTTCCTGTGGTCATGTATGGATGTGAGAGTTGGACTGGTAAGAAGGCTGAGCACCAAAGAATTGATGCTTTTGAACTGTGGTGTTGGAGAAGACTCTTGAGAGTCCCTTGGACTGCAAGGAGATCCAACCAGTCCATTCTGAAGGAGATCAGCCCTGGGATTTCTTTGGAAGGAATGATGCTAAAGCAGAAACGCCAGTACTTTGGCCACCTCATGTGAAGAGTTGACTTGTTGGAAAAGACTCGTTGGAAAACCCCCCTGGGAGGGATTGAGGGCAGGAGGAGAAGGGGCCAACAGAGGATGAGATGGCTGGATGGTATCACTGACTCGATGGACGTGAGTCTGAGTGAACTCCGGGGGTTGGTGATGGACAGGGAGGCCTGGTGTGCTGCAATTCATGGGGCCGCAAAGAGTCAGACACAACTGAGCAACTGATCTGATCTGATCTGTTCTGATGGGAGTAAAACAAATAGTTAAGTTTAATCTACATCTCAAGCCATATACAAAAGTTAGTTCAAAAATTAGTAAAATGAAAAATACTTATTAGACCTAAATGTGCAACCTAGAAGTTTAAAAGGTCTAGAAAGGAACATAAGGGAAAAATCTCTGTGTTATTTTGTTTTTTAAGATATTTTAGATCGTGCCAAAGGCATGATATGTAAAAGAAAAAATTGAACATTTAACTTCATCAAAATTAAGAATGTGAACTCTTCAGAAGATACTGTTAACATAATGAAAAGAAAGTTGCAGTTGTAGAAAATATTTGCAAATCATAAAAAAATGTGAGTTCATACACACATTCATTAATACATATAATACATAAGACCGAAAACTCATTAAGAAAATAAGGAATGTACAATTTGGGAAATAATTTGATCAGACCCATCACTAAAGGAAATATAGAGCTGACACATAAGCACATGAATGGACGTTCAACATCATTAGTTATTAGGGAAAGACAGAGCCACAATGAAGTGATATCAGGAAATGTGGCAGAGTAGAAAGCCCCAGGAATTTGACTCCACAGAAATGACATGTGAGCTGGTAGGAACTGTCTGAGCAACTATTTTGCAACCTTAGTCTAACAGATCTCTTACAGGATCCAGAGGAGTGCTTAATGAAGAAGCTGGTAAGTTTAATTTTGGTGAATTTTAGTGATTGCATGATAGCGGCTACCATGCCTCACATCCTAGCACTCCACAATGCAGCAACTCAGTTCCTGGTGCAAATTTCTGGGGCCATGGTGGGGAATATGGACCTTGTCTTCCAAAAACTTGGGATCATAGGTTTTTTATTGCTAATCATCAAGGGGCTGAGACAGAAGTTAGCCATTGTTTCATTCCCAACGGGCTAAAATGTCTTCCTGATTTGTAGAGGATTTAAAGAGAGAGCATCTATGTTTTCCCCTTTTGGGAGCCAAATGCTTAAGGATATCTTTGTCAGGTTGCACTTTGCAGAGACAAAGGAACAGAAACTTTACTGATCACAGATAAGAAGCATATACTTTTAAAAACAGTATGGAAAAGTTCAGTTTTATGACTTCAACCTTCAACAGGCAAAATCCAACAATCCCTGATGAGGGACAGAATTGGAATTTTAGAATTCCCACAGCATTATAGTTTGAGTTACCACAACTCAAAATGTCTGGTTTTCAACAACAACAAAAATACAGTACAGTACATAGAAAGAAACAGTAATGTACAACTCTTTAAAGGAACAAGAGTTAGACAGAAACCATCTCTGAGGAAGCCCAAACATTTAAGTTACTAATCAAAGACATTAAATTGACTTTCTTAATTTTATTTAAGGAAATCACAGACAGAGAGCTAAAGGGAATCAAGAAAATAATGACTGTAAAAAATAAAAATACAAATGAAGATGAAAAATAAAGAGATAGAAGGAACTGAATAGAAATTTTGGAGATGGAAAGTACAAAAACTAAAATGAAAAATTCTCTAGAGGTGTTCAAAATCAGATTTGAGCAGGCAGAAGAAAGGATCGGTTGAAGATAAGGACAAATGAAATAATAAATTCAGAGAAACAGAAAAAAATAATGAATATAAATGAACAAAGCCTGAAGGACCTGTGGGATACCATTAGGTGTTCAATATATGTATTATAGGGCTCCCAGAAGAAGATATTGAAGACAGGAATAGGAAAACATATTTGGCAAAAAAATTCCCAAATCTGATGAAATTCATGAATATACATCTAAGAAGCTCAACTAACTCCAAGCTGGATACTTATAGACTGGACAACCAAGTTGATCTTGAAAGCAAGAATGTAGAAGTCACTCATCACATACAAGTGATTCTCAATAAAATTAACAGACGATTTCTCTCCAGAAACCAGAGGCCAGAAGACAGTAGGATGACATGTTTAGTAGCCTGAAGGGGGAAAAAAAGTGTCGGTCAAGAATTCTGTATCTGGCAAAACTCTTCTTTAACAATGAAGGAGGTATTAAGAAAATCCCAGGTAAACAGATCTACTGTACAAGAAATTACTAAAGAGACTCCTTCAGGATGAAATGAAAGGACACCAGACAGTAACTCTCAGACATAAAAAAATAATAAGTATAAGGTCCAGTAATAGTGGACTTTTGAATGAACGAAATTGTGCATTTAATTTATAACTTCCCTTTTTTCCCTAAATAAACTAAATGACAAATGTTAAAGCAATAATTATAAATTCATTTTAAGGGGACTACAATGCATAAGGTGATAATCTGTGATAATAACAACTCAAAGGGTTGAAGCAGAGAACCCAAAAGGAAATAAGTGGAGATGTAAGGAAGCAGAATTTTTTTTAATTATTATATACTCTTATGTATATTCAAACCATGTGTTTAATAAGTTTAACATGGTAATTGATATCCTCCAAATGTTAACAATGGAAAATTGAGGTACAAAAGCATAAAACATAAATAGCCACATGGCAAAGTAAATGCTTGTTTTTCAGTAATCAAATTAAATATAAAAGGATTACTCTTTCCTATTATAATAAAGGTTTGGAAGACTATATTAAAAAAATAGAATCCATCAACATTCTGTTTACAAAATATTCACTTTAGATATGAAGATGAAGCTAATTTTAAGTAAAAGGATGGAAAAAGATATTCCGTGAAAACTATAACCAAAACTGAACTGACTTGGCTGTACTGTTATTTAAAAAGGTTTCATCATATATCGGGGCTTCCCAGTTGGCTTAGCGGTAAAGAATCCGCCTGTCAATGCAGGAGACATGGGTTCGATCCCTGGTTCACTAAGTTCTCCTGGAGGAGGAAATGGCAACCCACTCCAGTATTCTTGCTGGGATAATCCAATGGACACAGGAGCCTGGTGGGCTACAGTGCATGGGGTCTCAGAGAGTCAGACATGACAGAGTGACTGAGCTTGCACCCGTCATATACTGATAACATTTAACACAGCAATGTGTGTTAGTCACTCAGTCATGTCCAACTTTGCAATCCCATGGACAGTAGCCCACCAGGCTCCTCTGTCCATGGCATTCTCCAGGCAAGAATACTGGAGTGGGTTGCCAAGCCTTACTCCAGTGTACCTTCCTAACCCAGGGATTGAACCCACATCTCTAACATATCCTGCATTGGCAGGCAGTTTCTTTACTACTGGAGCCACCAGGGAAGCCCATATATACCATATACTGGCCACAAAATAAGTCTTAATAAATTTTTAAAAGATTAAAATCATCCAATGTATGTCTTTTGATCATAATGGAATGAAATTAAAAATGAATAACAGAGGCAAACTGGAAAATTCACAAATATGTGGAAATTAAACAATACAAGGAAGACTAGGAGACCTTAAGAGGGAAGGACACAGCACCTCAAGAGGTGAGGGAGCAGGAAGGATGTGCACTCAGCGCTCGCAGGATATTGAATCCCTAACAGGAGGGCTGACTGCTTCTAAGGGGGTTGATTCACCAAGATCAATCCCTGAGCCTTTGGAGTGGGAGCACTAACTCCCAGACCCTAGGGTATGAGAGAACTAACCCTAGGGAGTATCAAATAGTGAGAACTCACACAAACAAAACCACTTGAATACAAGACCCAGTATCACCCAACCACCAGTAGCACCCTGTGCAGGACACCTCATCTAAACAACAAACAAAACAAAAAAAACAAACGCAATCATCAGGAGACAGTATTACCATCTCACTCAGCCTTGCCCATCAGAAGAAAAACAAAAAAACAAACAAAAACTCAGCACAAATCTCACCCTATACAAAGCTTACACAAACCACTGGACCAACCTTAGGAGTGCAGAAACCAAAAGGAAAAAAGAATTCAATCTTCTTCAAGCAAAGAATTCAACTTTCCTTGAAGCCTGAGAAAAGGAGAACTCAAACACAATAAGTTTTAAAAAAATAACTAAAAGGCAGAGAAATACTACACAAATGAAGGAACAAACTAGAAACACAGATGTCCAAATAGATGAAGAGGAAATAGGCAAACTACCTGAAAAAGAATTCAGAATAATGATGTAAAGATGATCAAAAACCTTGAACACAAAATGGAGAAAATGCAAGAATCAATTAACAAAGACCTAGAAGAATTAAAGAATAAACATACAAACAACACAAGTACTGAAATTAAAAATACTCTAGAAGGAATCAATAGCAGAATATCTGAAGCAGAAGGACAAATCGGTGAGCTGGAAGCTAAAATGGTGGAAATAACTTTTGAAGAGCAGAATAAAGTAAAAAGAATGAAAAGAACTGAGGATAGTCTCACAGACCTCTGGGACAAAATCAAATGCACTAACATTCAAATTATAGGGGTCCCAGAAGAGGAAGAGAAAAAGAAAGGCTATGAGAAAATTTTTGAAGAGATTATAGTTGAAAATTTCTCCAACATGGAAAAGGAAATAGTCAATGAAGTCCAAGAGGCACGAAGAGTCCCATACAGGATAAACCCAAGGAGAAATGTGCCAAGACATATACCAATCAAATTGTCAAAGACTAAACACAAAGAAAGAATATTAAAAGCAGCAAGGGAGAAGCAACAAGTAACATACAAGGGAAACTCCATATGCTTAACAGCTGATCTTTCAGCAGAAACTCTGCACAATGCTATGAGACTAGATATCAGTTACAAGAAAAAACCTGTAAGAAACACAAACACGTGGAGATTAAACGACACGTTTCTAAATAACCAACAGGTTACTGAAGAAATCAAAAGGGAAATAAAAAAAAGTTTTAGAAATAAATGACAATGGAAACATGACAACTCAAAACCTATGGGATGCAGCAAAAGCAGTTCAAAGAGGGACGTTTGTAGCAATATAATCCTACTTCAAGAAAAAAGAAAAACATAGAACAGACAACTTAACTTTACACCTAAAACAACTAGAAAAAGAAGAACAAAAAACCCCCAAAATTAGTAGAAGGAAGGAAATCATACAGATCCAAGCAAAAATAAATGAAAAAGAAATGAAAGAAACAATAGTCAAGATTAATAAAACTAAAAGCTGGTTCTTTGAGAAGATAAACAAAATCAACAAACCTTTAACCAGACTCATCAAGAAAAAAAGAAGAATTAGATCAACAAAATTAGGAATGAAAAAGGAGAGGTTACAACAGACAATGCAGAAATACAAAGGATTATAAGAGACTATTACGAACAACTATATGGCAATATAATGGATAACCTGGAAGAAATGGACAGATTCTTAGAAAAGTTCAATCTTCCAAGACTGAATCAGGAAGAAAGAGAAACTGTGAACAACCCAATTACAAGCACTGAAATTGAAGCTGTGATCAAAAATCTCCCAAAAAACAAAAGCCTAGGACCAGATGGCTTCACAGGAGAATTCTACCAAACATTTAGACAAGAGCTAATGCCCGTCCTTCTAAAAGCTCTTTCAAAAAATTGCAGAGGAAGGAACACTTCCAAGCTCATGCTACGAGGCCACCATCACCTTGATACCAAAACCAGACAAAGACAGCATAAAAAAAAGAAAATAACAGGCCAATATCACTGATGAACATAGACGCAAAAATCCTTAACAAAATTTTAGCAAACAGAATTCAGTAACACATCAAAAAGATCATACATCATGATCAAGCTGGGTTTATTCCAGGAATGCAAGGATTCTTCAATATATGCAAATCAATCAATGTGATAAACCGTATTAACAAATTGAAAGATAAAAACCATATGATAATCTCAATAGATGCAGAAAAAGCCTTTGACAAAATTCAGCACCATTTATGATTAAAACTCTTCAAAAAATGGGCCTAGAAGGAATCAACCTCAACATAGTAAAGGCCATATATGACAAGCCTACAGCAAACATTATTCTCAATGGTGAAAAACTAAAAGCATTCCCCCTAAGATCAGGAACAAGACAAGGGTGTCCACTGTCACCACTATTATTCAACACACTTTTGGAAGTCCTAGCTACAGCAATCAGAGAAGAAAAAGAAATAAAAGGAATCCAGATCAGAAAAGAAGAAGTAAAGCTCTCACTGTTTGCAGATGACATGATACTGTACATAGAAAACCCTAAAGATTGTATCAGAAAATTACTAGGCTAATCTTGAATTTAGCAAAGTTGCAGGATACAAAATCAATACATATAAATCACTTCTATTTCTATATACTAACAATGAAAAATCAGAAAGAGAAATTAAGGAATCAATCCTATTCACCATTGCAACAAAAAGAGTTAGATATCTAGGAATAAACTTACCTAAAGAGACAAAAGAACTGTACACAGAAAATTATAAGACACTAATGAAAGAAATCAAGAATGACATAAACAGATGGAGAGATATTCTATGTTCCTAGATAGGAAGAATCAATATTATGAAAACGACTATACTACCAAATGCAATCTACAGATTTCATGTGATCCCTATCAAATTACCAATGGCATTTTTCACAGCACTAGAACAAAAAATTTCACAGTTCATATGGAAACACAAAGACCCTAAATAGCCAAAGCAGGACCTTGCCAACAAATGTCCACCTAGTCAAAGCTATGTTTTTTCCAGTAGTCATGTGTGGATGTGAGAGTTGGACTATAAAGAAAGCTGAGCACTGAAGAATTGATGCTTTTGAACTGTGGTGTTGGAGGAGACTCTTGAGAGTCCCTTGGACTGCAAGGAGATCCAACCAGTCCATCCTAAAGGAAATCAGTCCTGAATATTCATTGGAAGGACTGATATTGAAGCTGAAACTCCAATACTTTGGCCACGTGACATGAAGAACTGACTGATTGGAAAAGACACTGATGCTGGGAAAGATTGAAGGCAGGAGGAGAAGGGGACAACAGAGCATGACATGGTTGGATGGCATCACCAACTCGATGGACATGAGTTTGAGTAAACTCCAGGAGTTGGCAATGGTCAGGGAGGCTTGGCATGCTGCAGTCCATGGGGTTGCAAAGAGTTGGTCACGACTGAGCGACTGAACTGCTGCTGCTGCTGCTAAGTCACTTCAGTCGTATCCGACTCTGTGTGATCCCACAGACGACAGCCACCAGGCTCCCCCGTCCCTGGGATTCTCCAGGCAAGAACACTGGAGTGGGTTCCCATTTCCTTCTCCAATGCATGCAAGTGAAAAGTGAAAGGGAAGTCGCTCAGTCGTGTCCGACTCTTACCGACCCCATGGACTGCAGCCTACCAGGCTCCTCCATCCATGGGATTTTCCAAGGAAAGTACTGGAGTGGGGTGCCATTGCCTTCTCCTGAGCGACTGAACTGAACTGAGCCAAAACAGTCTTAAGAAAGAAGAATGGAGCTGGAGGAATCAACCTTCCTGACTTCATATTATACTACAAAGTTGCAGTCATTAAGACAGTATGGTACTGGCACAAAAACAAAAATACAGACCTATGGAACAAGATAGAAAGCCCAAAAATAAACCCATGTACCTATGGGTACCTTATTTTTGACAAAGGATGCAAGAATATACAATGGGGCAAAGACAGCCTCTGCAATAAATGGTGCTGGGAAAACTGGACAACTACATGTAAAAGAATGAAATTAAAACACTTCCTAACACCATACACAAAGATAAACTCAAAATGGATTAAACACCTAAATGTAAGACCAGAAACTATAAAACTCTTAGAGGAAAACATAGGCAGAACACTCAATGACATAAATCAAAGTAAGATCCTCTATGACCCACCTCCTAGAGTAATGGAAATAAAAACAGTAAACAAGTGGGACCTGATTAAACTTAAAAGCTTTTGCACAGCAAAGGAAACTATAAGCAAGGTTTAAAAGACAACCCTCAGAGTGGGAGAAAATAATAGCAAATGAAACAACTGACAAAGGATTAATTTCCAAAATATACAAGCAACATATACAACTCAATACCAGAAAAACAACCCAATCAAAAAGTGGGAAAAAGACCTAAACAGACATTTCCCCAAAGAAGACATACAAATGGCTAACAAACACTTGAAAAGATGCTCAACATCGCTCATTAATAGAGAAGAATGCAAATCAAAACTACAATGAGATATCACCTCATATCGGTCATATTGGCCATTATCAAAAAGTCTACAGACAATAAATGTTGGCGAGGGTGTGTAGAATAGGGTATGTTCTTGCACTGTTGGTGGGAATGTAAATTGATACAAGCACTACGGAAGACAGTATGGAGATTCCTTAAAAAAAATCGCCATAAAACCACCGTTCAGTTCAGTTCAGTTCAGTTCAGTCGCTCAGTCGTGTCCGACTCTTTGCAAACCCCAAGAAGTGCAGCACGCCAGGCCTCCCTGTCCATCACCAACTCCCAGAGTTTACTCAAACTCATGTCCATCGAGTTGGTGATGCCATCCAACCATCTCATGCTCTGTCGTCCCCTTCTCCTCCTGCCCGCAATCCCTCCCAGCATCAGAGTCTTTTCCAATGAGTCAGCTCTTCACATGAGGTGGCCAAAGTACTGGAGTTTCAGCTTTAGCATCATTCCTTCCAAAGATCACCCAGGACTGATCTCCTTTAGAATGGACTGGTTGGATCTCCTTGCAGTCCAGGGGACTCTCAAGAGTCTTCTCCAACACCACAGTTCAAAAGCATCAATTCTTCGGCACTCAGCTTTCTTCACAGTCCAACTCTCACATCCATACATGACTACTGGAAAAACCATAGCCTTGCAGTCCAGCAATCCCACTCCTAGGCATATACCCTGAGAAAACCAAAATTGAAAAAGACACATGTATCCCATTGTTCATTGCAGCACTATTTACAATACCTAGAACATGGAAGCAACCTAGATTTCCATCAACAGATGAATGGATAAAGTTGTGGTACATATACACAATGGAACATTACTCAGCCATAAAAAGGAACACATTTGAGTCAGTTCTAATGAGGTGGATGGACCTAGAACCTATTATACAGAGTGAAGTAAGTCAGAAAGAGAAAGATAAATATCATATTCTAATGCATGTATATGGAATCTAGAAAAATGGTGCTGAAAAATTTATTAACAGGGCAACAATGGAGAAACATAGAAAATAGACTTATGGACATGGGGAGAGGGGAGGAGAGGGTGCGAAGTATGGAAAGAGTAACATGGAAACTTACATTACCATATGTAAAATAGATAGCCAATGGGAATTTGCTGTATGTCTCAGGAAACTCAAACAGGGGTGGGGAAGGAGATGGGAGTGAGGTTCAAAAGGGAGGGGATATATGTATATACCTATGGCTGATTCATGTTGAGGTTTGACAGAAAACAACAAAATTCTATAAAGCAATTTTCCTTCAATAAAAAATACATTTAAAAAAAGAAATAATGATAGTGCTCAAAAAAAAAATACAAGCTTAAAGAAACAATGGGTCAAGGAAGAAACAACAAGGAAAATTAGAAAATGGCTTAAGAAATGAAAATAAAAGCACAATGTACAAAACCTCATGGGATTCATCAAAAGCAATGGTAAAGTAGAAATTTATATTTGTAAATATATATGTTAAAAAAGGAGAAATAAACCAATAAACCTTAAGAAACTGTAAAAAGAAGAGCAAGCTAAACCCCAAGCTTGCATAGTTTCAGAAATGATAAAGGTCAGAGCAGAGATAAATAAAATAGAAAACAGAAAAGTAACAGAGAAAATAAAAATAATCAAAAGTTGGTTCTTCAAAAAGATAAAGAAAATTGACAAAGATTCAGTAAGAAAAAAAAAAAAAGACTAAACTTTCTTAAATCAGAAATGAAAGTGGAGACATCACCAGTTTTACATAAATAAAAAGAATTATAAGTGAATACTATGAACATTTGTATGTCAACAAACTGGATAACCTAGATGAACTGAACAAATTTATAGAAACACACAATCTGTCAAAACTGAATCATAAAGAAGTAGAAAACCTCAATAAGTCCACATCAAGTAATGCAATTAACTCAGTAATCAAAAACTTCCCAACAGAGAAAGTTCAGTACCAGATGGTTTCAATGTAAGTTCAACCCACCATTTAAAGAAGAATTTAATTCCAATCTTTCTTAAAGTCTTCAAAAAAAAATTGAAAATAATGAAACACATTGAAACTCATTCTAAGAGGCCAGAATTACCCTGATACCAAAATCAGATAAAGAGAATACAAGAAAACAGATCAATTTTCCTTATGAATACAAGTGAAAAAGTCCTTGAGAAATTACTAGCAAGCTGAATTCAACAGCATATTAAAAGGATTATACATCATAACCAGATGGGATTTATTCCCAGGATGATTCAAGGGTGGTTCAACACAAAAAAAATCAATGTAATCCAGCATGTTGGGCTTCGAAGGTGGCACTAGTGGTAAAGAACGTGCCTGCCAATGCAGGAGACATAAGAGACACAGGTTTGATCCCTGGGTCAGGAAGATCCCCTGGAGGTGGGCACAGCAGTCCACTCCAGGATTCTTGCCTAGAGAATCCCATGTACAGAAGAACCTGGCAGGCTATAGTCCATAGGGTTACACAGAGTTAACATGTTAGACATGACTGAAGCAACACAGGCACACACATACGCAATACACCATGCTAATTGAATTAATGGAAAAAATCCCTCATGATCATTGTAATTGATGCAGAAACATTAGAAAAATTTGACACACTTTCTTGATGAAAATACTCAATAAACTGAGACTAAAAGGGAACTTCCTAAACGTGATAAGGCCAGATATGAAAAGCCCATAGGTGACAGACTGAAAGCTTTTCCTCTAATAGCAAGAACAAGACAAAGGTGTTCACTTTCTTCATTTATATTCAACATTGTGCTGAAAGTCTTAGCTGAAGCAAGCAAGCAAGAAAAAGAGATAAAACACATTCAAACTGGAAAAGAAGTTAAATTCTCTACACAGATGACATGATCTTATATAGAGAAAACCCTAAGGAATCCACAGAAGTATTGTTGAAGCTGATAAATTAAGTTGGTTAGGATGTGAGGATATGAAATACAAAATCAATTGCAAAAATCAGTTACATATCTATATACTTGCAATGAACAATCTGAGGAAAAAAATTTTAAACTTCATTTACAATAGTATCAAAGAGAATAAAATACTTAGAAATAAATTTAACTTCGGAGCAAAAGACTTCTACACAAATACTACAAAACATTGCTGAAAGAAAATTTAAAAACCTAAATGCATGGGAAGACATGGCATGCTCATGAATTGGAGGATTTAGATTTAATATTATTAAGAAGACAATACTACCCAAAGGGATTTACAGATTTAATGCAACCTGTATCAAAAATCCAACAATTTTTACAGAAATGGAAAATCCATCTTAAAATTCAAATGGAATTTCAAGGAACACTAAACAGACATTATTTTTAAAGTTTATTTGTTTCTTTATTTTTTTGGCCATGCCATGCAGCATGTGGTATCTTAGTTCCTTTACCAGGGATTGACCCCATGCCCCTGAGGTAGAAGTGTAGAGTCTTAACTATTGCACCACCAGGAAAGTCCCAAGACATCATTCTTGGGAAAAAAAATTAAAAAGTTGGAAAACTCGTATTTGTCAATTTCTCAACTTACTTAGGGCTACAGAAATCAAAACAGTGTGCTACTGACATTTTGTTGTCATTGTTCAGCTACTCAGTCGTGTCTGACCCTTTGCAACCCCATAGACTGCAGCATGCTAGGCTTCCCTGTCTTTCACCATCCCCCAGAGTTTGCTCAAACCAACCCTGAATATTCATTTGAAGGACTGGTGGTACCAACATAAGCACAGACATACGGACCAAAAAGATATAAAACAGCACCCAGAAATATAAACTCACATAGACAATTGATTTTTTGTAAGGATGACAAGACTATTCAAAGGGGAAAGGGAAGTCTTCTCAAATGATGCTGGGAAAACTGAACAGCCACATGAGGAAGAATTAAGTTGGACCATTACTTCATACCAGGGCTTCCCTGCTGGCCCAGTGGTAAAGAATCCTCTTGCCAATGCAGGATAACCCAGGGGATCTTCCTGGGTCAGGAAGGAGACAGCAATCCGCTCCAATATTCCTGCCTGGGAAATCCCATGGATAGAGGAGCCTGGTGGGCTACAGTGCATGAGGTCGCAAAAGAGTCAGATAAGACTTACGAACTAAAAAACAACAGATTACCTCATACCATATACAAAACTTATTTCAAAATTGATCAAATACAATATTGTAAAGTAATTAGCCTTCAATTAAAATAAATAAATTTATTTTAAAAAAAGCAGAGGCATTAAAAAAATTGATCAAAGACCTGAACTTAAATAAAAATATAAAATTCTTAGACGAAAACTCTTAGAGCTAAAATTATAAAACTATAAGTAAAAACGAAATGCAAAAGGCAAAATGGTTGTCTGAGGAAGTCTTACAAATAGCTGGGTAAAGAAAGAAGGAAAAGGCAAAGGAGAAAAGGAAAGATATAAGCATCTGAATGCAGAGTTCCAAATAATAGCAAGGAGAGGAAACAAAGCCTTCCTCAGTGATCAGTGCAAAGAAATAGAGGAAAACAATAGGATGGGAAAGACTAGCGATCTCTTCAAGAAAATTAGAGATAACAAGGGAACATTTCATGCAAAGATGGGCACAACAAAGGACAGAAATGGTACGGACCTAACAGAAGCAAGAGAGATTAAGAAGAGGTGGCAAGAATACACAGAACCTACACAAAAAAGATCTTCATGACCCAGATAACCACGTTGGTGTGATCACTCACGTAGAGCCAGACATCCTGGAATGCAAAGTCAAGTGGGCCTTAGGAAGCATCACTACAAACAAAGCTAGTGGAGGTGAAGGAATCCCAGTTGAGCTATTTCAAATCCTAAAAGATGATGCTGTGAAAGTGCTGCATTCAATATGCCAGCAAATTTGGAAAACTCAGCAGTGGCCACAGGACTGGAAAAGGTCAATTTTCATTCAAATCCCAAAGAAAGGCAACACCAAAGAATGGCCAAATTACCACACAAGGGCACTCATCTCAAACACTAGCAAACTAATGCTCAAAATTCCCCAAGCCAGGTTTCAACAGTACATGAACCATGAACTTCCAGATGTTCAAGCTGGATTTAGAAAAAACAGAGAAACCAGAGATCAAATTGCCAACATCCGTTGGATCATTGAAAAAGCACAAGAGTTCCAGAAAAACATCTACTTCTGCTTTATTAACTACACCAAGGCCTTTGACTGTGTGGATCACAACAAACTGTGGAAAATTCTGAAAGAGATGGGAATACCAGACCACCTGACCTGCCTCCTGAGAAATCTGTATGTAGGTCAAGAAGCAACAGTTAGAACCAGACCTGGAACAACAGACTGGTTCCAAATCAGGAAAGGAGTAAGTACATCAAGGCTGTATATTGTCACCCTGCTTATTTAACTTATATGCAGAGTACACCATGTGAAATGCCAGGCTGGAGGAAGCACAAGCTGGAATCAAGATTGCTGGGAGAAATATCAATAACCTCAGATATGCAGATGACACCACCCTTATGGCAGAAAGTGAAGAGGAACTGAAGAGCCTCTTGATGAAAGTGAAAGAGGAGAGTGAAAAAGCTGGCTTAAAACTCAACATTCAAAAAACGAAGATCATGGCACCCAGTCCCATCACTTCATAACAAATAGATGGGGAAACAATGGAAACAGTGAGAGACTTTATTTTCTTGGGCTCCAAAATCACTGCAGCTGGTGACTGCAGCCATGAAATTAAAAGACACTTACTCCTTGGAAGAACAGCTATGAAAAAGCAGAGACATTACTTTGCCAACAAATGTCCATCTAGTCAAAGCTATGGTTTTTCCAGTGGTCATGTATGGATGTGAGAATTGGCCTATAAAGAAAGCTGAGCAGTGAAGAATTGATGCTTTTGAACTGTGGTGCTGGAGGAGACTCTTGAGAGTCCCTTGGACTGCGAGGAGATCCAATCAGTCCATCCTAAAGGAAATCAGTCCTGAATATTCATTGGAAGGACTGATGCTGAAGCTGAAACTCCAATACTTTGGCCACCTAATACAAAGAAATGACTCATTGGAAAAGACCCTGTTGCTGGGAAAGATTGAAGGCAGGAGAAGGGACGACAGAGGCATCACCGACCCAATGGATATGAGTTTGGGTGAACTCAGGGAGTTGGTGATGGACAGGGAGTTGGTGATGGACAGCTGGTTGATGGTGCAGTTTATGGGGTGGCAAAGAGTCGGACACGACTGAGCGACTGAACTGAACTGAAGGAAAAATCTATGACATTGGATTTAGCAATGATTTCTTTCCAAAACCACAGACAATAAAAGAAAAAATGGAAAACTTGACTTCATCAAAATTAAAACTTTTGTATATCAAAGGTCAGTATCAAAGGAATACATAGAAACCCAAGAAATGGGATAAAATATTTGCAAATCATATCTGATAAGGAATTTAATTTTCAAAATAAATGAAAAACTAGAATTCAATAACCAAAAAAGAAACCACAATGATGTTTAGAACGGCTATAATTAAAAATGCCTATTACTAAATGCTGATGAAAATGCACTGGAACTGGAACTCTCACATGGCAGATGGGAAAACAGTCTGGGACTTTCTTTAAAAGTTCAGTAATGGTGCCCCTGAAAGCCAGAGTGTGGCAGTACCCCTCTTTTGTTTTTGTTTTTTTCCTAGTATTTTACTCTTTCAGACTTGGACCTGAAGTTGACCCTACTCATGGAGAAGCACTTCAGAGACCAAGGAGATAGCAGTCAACTCAGCCCTGAGAGAAAACCTGTCTTTCCAGCCATAGAGGCATGGAGAAGTGTCCCTTCTGAAGAACACGGAAGGAATTTATGTTTCTTTTTTTTCCCTCCATTTTTTTCACTCTCTTTTCCTGAGAGCAGTTCCTTTTGACAATATCATGGGGCACATTGACAGGTAACAGTCAGACAGAAGCCCTATCTTTCTAGCCAGATCCCGGGGAAAGGGGGCCCATAATATCCAGAGAGCCTAGAGGACATCTTGGAGACAAGACACCTGGAAAGGAGGCTCCCCAGTTCTGGGTATGAACAGACATATCTCTTGCTCAGTACAGAGCTGCACAGCAGCACTTTGAAAATGAACTGATGCTGGAGCCACCACTAACAGAGGGCAAGACAAGATTTTTCAGTCAGGCTAAACTGGGTAATTACCTACTAAAACAAACAAACAAAAAATCAACTTTGTCCAGATAAATTTTTTTAGAATTTTAGCACATTGGGCCTCCCAACATAAAACAGATGGTTTTTGTTTTGCCCAATAGTATGGGACCACAAAAATGACTGTGCAAGCTGAAACTGTGCCATACGATTTTAATAATGAAGGGGAAAATTATGACTTTCCCTGACTTCTAGAAATTTTCATCAATACATTAAAAATGCATACTACCATTTATAAATGTATAAGGAAATGAGCAAAGCAGTAAAATTAACCTTCATTTTGTATACTATAATTGAAAACATTAGCAGCACTGAGGATTAAAGTGCTTTTAGTCTTTGTAAAACTGTATCCAGAGTCATTTGAACAGTACTTGTCTTCTTCATATAACTTATTTGACAACTTGTAATATTCCTTTCTAAGTCTGCATTAGCTTCTAACATTTTGTCCTTTATTCTTTTAATGTCATGGACTATCTCCACGTCTCTTTAATGTGACTTTTTGCTGGTGTCCCTTCTTCCGGAACATCGTCATTCCTTTCGTCACAAACATTTTCCTTATGTATTTGATAAATTTATCTTTACTATGTTCTCCTGGCTACACATCTGAGTGTCTGGAATGATAGCAATACTGACATTCCCACAGTCAGTTACTTCTTGAATGACATATCTTATGTTGGATTATTTTTTTTTATCTTTTTTTTTTCTTATGTTGGATTTAAATGGATTTAAATTTCACTTTTAGTGTTTCCAGTTTTCATTTCTTTACTGTACTTGCATCATCGGATGATCCATTTTTGTGAACTGTCATGTGAGTTTATCACTGAGAGACACGGAGGCAACACAACCACATGCTTTGCTGTCTGTGCATGAATTAGCTCCTTAATTAGACTGTTTGTGATCAGTCATTGACAGCCTCTGCAAGAAGTGACATCACTGGTCACTGAGCATGATATCTTGAATTGACGTGATGATTGGTGGACTGTGGAGCTAGCAGTACAGTTTGTAGCAAGTTCATTCTTTAAGCATTTACTCACAGTTAATCTACTGTGGTACCTAAAATTTGAACCATGGTGTTGGGGTACTGGTGTCAACCAAACTGTGGTAACTGCAATTTCAGAATCATAAAATGTCACATCTACTATACTCTATTCATCAGAAATGAATTACCAATTCTGGCTCATCTTCATCAGGAGGGGAATTAGGCTCCGACTTTTGACTGGAGGATAAGTATGGATTGTGGACATATTTTAGAATCACCATATTCCTGAAGAATATTTTCACTGAATATAGAATTTGGGGTTAATTGTCCTTTTCCGTCAATACTTTAAAGATGTTGTTTCAGTGAATTCTGGCCTATACAATTTTTTATTGGGTATTTGTGGTTATCTGCAATTCAAATTGTTGTTCTTTGCATTGAATGTGTTCTTTGTCTCTTATTGCTTTCAAGATTTTTTATCTTTGGTGTTCAACAGTTTGATTATGATATACTGGGCATTTTGTTTAGGTTTTACTGAGTTTCTTGAACCTGTAAGTTTATACTGTTCACCAAATTCAGAGTTTTCAGCAATGATTTTGTCAAAACATTTTTCTTATGAATAATTTTTTCTCCTTCTCTTTATAAGACTCCAATGGCAAAAACATTAGGCCTTCTGATATTGTCTCACAGATTCCTGAAACTGTTCATTTTCTTTTATCTTTTTCTTTGGTGTTCCTAATATTGGTTAATTACTATGGTTCTGTCTTCAATTTATTGATTCTTTGTTCTGTTATTTCCATTCTGCTATTTCATCCATTACTTTTTTAATTTTAGAAATTGTATTTTTTCAGTTATAAAATTCCCATTTGGAATTTTGATTGCTTCTATGTCTCTGTCCAAAATTTCTGGGTTTTTTTTTTTTGTTTGTCTTAAGAGTAGGGTTATAGTAGCTAATTTCAAGTTTTTGTTTGATGAGCCAACGTCTGGGTCATTTTTGTCTGGACATGTTTTGATTGTCTTTTCCCTTGTGAGGACATCATATGTACCTGCTTCTTTGTGTGCTGAGTAATCTTGTATTGGATATTTTGATTATTTGTGAGATTTTGCAAACTATTAAAGTCCTCCAGAGAATTCTTATTTTAGGCAGGCAATCACCCCAGTTAAGTTCAGGCTGCAAATTTTGTCTGTCCTTCTATAGGTGGTGCTTCCAATGACAGTTCAGGTTTCAGATACTTTATTTACTTCTTTGAATCTATCCATGAATGTGTACCTTCAACCTGAGGCCAGGGTTTGTGCCAGTTCATATGCAGAGCCAGGGGTTCCACTTCCCTAGGATTTCCCAAGAACCTGTTTGATTCACAGGAAATTTTTGGAGTTTTTGTTGCCCATGCTGCATTTTTTAATAGTACCAGGACTGGAGTCTTCCTCAAGCAATACTGAAAAAGAAAAAAAAGGAAGATATAACTGTGGAGAGACAGCAAATTAGCCAGGATGGTGTGGCCAGCCACTAAAGGAGAGGATAACTATGTCTGTAGTTCCTACGGCTCCTCGAATCTTCTTCCAGACTCTTAGCTTGAGCCTTGCCTACCCTGGGTTCAGTGAACAGTGCAAACTGAACAGCAAGACAATTGGTGTCATGAACAGGATGAGCGATACATATAAACATATCTATATCTGTATCTATGTCTATATCATCTCTATCTATCAAGAGCCAGTGCAATCTTTCTGCCTCACTGACCTCTTTCCTGATCTCTAGCCAGAAAGGGCTTCTCTTGGACGTTTTTTTGTGTGTGTCAACTGGGGAGTGCTCTGACTGGGGCCGCTTTCATGTCAAAGCCGAAAGTGTTAAAGGAATGAAAAACTAGGAAACTCACTCCTATACACGTTGCTTTTTCAGATTTTGACCCCATACCCCACAAAGTGCCTGTCATTGTTTACTTTACAAAATTTACAGGTGGGTGCTATATAATTTTGTCCAGAAAGTTTAGTTATAATGGAGTGGGAAAGCTAGGCTGTAGCATGCCTACTCTATCTTGACTAGCATGAGAAATCCAAAACTTTGAAATCTTATAAAATGTTAGCTTGAATTTATTTATTTTAGATAAATGTTTTTTTCCAAGCGGTATTTAGCATTCTTCTTCTTCTCTTTTTTTATCTCCTTCCCTAGCAACAAGGACTTCTAGAACAATTCATTTGGCAGGTGAAGAGTCCGACATGTTATGATCATTTACGGCTAAGTGAGAAACTGCCAAATTGTACCTTCTCTACACTTGTTCCCTGGTTCAACAGACCTTAACTTTAAAATTTCTTAAAAATTTTTTTTAAGTTTTTATTTCTCAGAGTACAAGTACTGCACTTATTGGCTTGAGTGCACTTATTGAATCCCAAATTGGTTTCTACTATATATTTTAATTATATGAAGATTACTTTGTCACTGCTCTATTCAAAACACTATTTGTATGAAGCACATTACAGTAAGAAAAGGTATTTTAAAGATGTTTATGATCAGCTTAAAATAATGTCTGTTTCTTTGGTTTAAATATAGGGGGGGAAAGATTTAGCTTATTTCAATTGAAAGGAATCTTTTTAAGCAAAAGATTGTTTTAAAATCAAGTCAAAAAAGTAGGCAGATTTTAATTAGAAATGTTTGATTTTAAAACACACTTTTAATAATTTTGTTGCAGTTTAAATACAGACAAAATTATACAGTCCATAAGTAATACAACCTAAGAAACTGTATCTGTAGTCATTTGATGAGTAAGAGTGTGTGGTTTTGATCAGCTCTTTTGCAGTATGCCATAGAAAGAAGGAGTTAGTTAACCTGTTGCTAAGCAACAATGCTTCATAGATCAGAACTTCTGAAAACCAAATAGAGGGTAGGGGTTTGAATTGTCCAAATTTACAAAGAGAAAGAGACTGTGCAGAGTACAAATGAATAGAGATCCGGGAAACTACTTTTTGAAAGCTAAGCAAAGGCAATTCAAGTGAGTATTTGAGAAATAAACCAAAGGCCCAGTTCTCAAGTTATTCCATGAACATAACACACTCTGAACTCTAAGGAGTTTTGCATGTGTAACAGCCAAAAGATTAACCCCCAAATAGCTCAATGAAATCAAAATTTAAAAAAATAATAAAATGAATTTTTATTAACACATACAATGCATTTTGCTAAAACTGCCACCTTTTGTAGGTAGCAAAAAAAAATAAAATTTTACTGAGATTGTTAAATTTCAATTTTGAAGCACAAAGAATTTAGTAAAACCAAATAAAATGGATAGTATTATTATATATTCGAGAATTGAATTTTCCCTTAAGTTGCTAATGCTATAGAGAGAAAATGTTTAAAGGAAAATAAGAACATTTCTCTTTTAACACTGTGAAGATATGAAAATTTCAATCTGTCTTTAGAAGATCTTAAATATGAAACTAAAGAGTTTTTCCAAGCAAAACCAACTAGGCCTGGACCCATTGCCTTTCTAAATCTAGGAAAAAAAACTAAACTGAAAATATAGAGAACTGTTGGAATAGGAGATACCATTATCCCAAGTTGATATGGTTACCCGATTTTCTTTTTTTTTATGATTTTATTAAATTTTTCCAGCTTTTTTTGAGGTAAGATTGACTAATAAAATTATAATATATTTAAAGTATACAATGTGATGAGTTTATATATAAATATAAATATATATATATTTACACATTATAAAAGTATCCCCATAATCACATTCATAACTTCACAGAGTTACTTTTTTTTTTTTTGGTGAGAATGCTTAAGATCTATCTTAGTAAGTTTCAATTATACAATACAGCATTATTAACTATAGCCACAATGCTTTTTAAAATTTATTTTTAATTGGGGTATAATTGATTTACAATGTTGTGTTAATTTCTGCTGTAACAAGCTGAATCAGCTATATGATACATGTATTCCCTTTCTCTTGAGCCTCCTTCTCACCGTCCCCGCCACCATGCTTTCTTTACATTAGGTCCTCAGAACTTATATTTCTTATAACAGAAAGTTTGTACCCTTTTACCAAAGTCTCTAATTTCCTCCACTTCTCACCCTCTGGCAACCACCATTCTATTCTCTAGGTGTTCAACACTTTTTTTCTTTTTTAAAATTCCACATATAAGTGATACCATGTAGGACTTCCCTAGTGGTCCAGTGGTTAAGAATCCGCCTGCCAATGCAAGGGACATGGATTCAGTCCCTGGTCTGGAAGGATTCTACATGGCATGGGGGCAACCAAGCCTGTGCGCCACAGCTACTGAGCCTGCATGCTGCAACTACTGAAGCCTGCATGCCTAGAGCCCACGCTCCACAACAAGAGAAGTCACTGCAATGAGAAGTCCATGCACCGCAACAAAGAGTAGCCCCCGCTTGCCACAACTAGAGAAAGCTTACATGCAGTAAAGAAGACCCAATGCAGCCAAAAGACAAAAAAAAAAAAAAAAGTGATACGATGCTGCATTTGTCTTTCTCTGTCTGGCTTATTTCACTTAGTATAATGCCCTCCAGTTTCACCCATGTTGTTGCAAATAGCAGGAGTTTCTTCCTTTATAAGGCTGAATAATATTCCATTGTTTTACATAGCTCTGCCTTCTACAAGACCCGGGTTTGATACCTGGGTCAGGAAGATCCTCTGGAGAAGGAAATGGCAACCCACTCCAGTATTCTTGCCTGGAGAATCTCATGGACAGAGGAGCCTGGAGGGCTACAGTCCATGGGGTCGCAAGAGTCGGACATGACTTAGCAACTAAACCACCACATGTGTGTGTGTGTATATGTATGATTTTTTTTTGTCCATTCAGCTGTCGATGGACATTTTTTCTGACACCTTGATTATTGTGAATAATACTATAGTAAACGTGGGGGTATTAAAAAAAAAAAACTCTAGGTAGCACAGTGGTAAAGAATCTACCTGCCAATGCAGGAGACACAGAGATATGGCTTCAATCCCTGGGTCAGGAAGATCTCCCATAGTAGGAAATGGCAATCTGCTCCAGTATTCCAATGGACAGAGGAGCCTGGCAGGCTGCAGTCGATTGGGTCACAAAGAGGCAGACATGACTGAGCAAACAGCACAGCAGCAAACATGGAAAAACTGATATCTTTTCAAGGTAGTGGTTTTATTTCCTTTACATATGTATCTAGAAGTGAGATTGCTGGAAAATATGGTAGTTCTATTTTTATTTTCTTAAGGAAACTATACTGTTTTCCACAGTGACTAGGCTAGTTTACACCCCCACCAAGAGTGTACAAGTGTTCCCCGTTTCTGGCATCTCACCAAAATTTCTCTCCTGTCTTTTTAATAATGTTAGATGTCCTAACAGTTGTGAGATGATAACTCATTGTGGTTTTGATTTGCATTCCCCTGATGATTAGTGACAGCAACTTTTCATGTACCTATTGTTTCTGGAAAAATGTCTGTCTGGTCCTTTGCACATTTGAAAATCTGGTTATTTATCTATGTTATTGAATTGTACGAGTTTCTTGTATACTTTAGACATTAACCTTTTACTGGATATGTGGTTTGCAAGTATTATCTCTCATTCCATAAGTTGCCTTTAATTTTGTTGATGGTTTCATTTGCTATACAGAAGCCTTTTCCCTGGATGTATCCCACTTGCTTATTTTTGCCTTCATTGCCTGTGACCTTTTTTTTTTTCCTTTTGATGTCAAATCCAAAAACTCATTGCCAAGACCAATGTCAAGGAGTTGATCCCCTATAAGCTAAGAGTGTCATGGTTTCAGGTCTTAAATTCTAGTTTTTAATCTATTTGAGTTAATTTTTGTGTATGGTATAAGATAGGAGTCCAGTTTCATTCATTTACATATAGGTATACACTTTTCTCATGGGAAATAGATACAGAAACAGTGGAAACAGTGTCAGACTTTCTTTTTCTGGGCTCCAAAATCACTACAGATGGTGACTGCAGCCATGAAATTAAAAGACGCTTACTCCTTGGAAGAAAAGTTATGACCAACCCAGATAGCATATTCAAAAGCAGAGACATTACTTTGCCAACAAAGATTCGTCTAGTCAAGGCTACGGTTTTTCCAGTGGTCATGTATGGATGTGAGAGTTGGACTGTGAGGAAGGCTGAGCGCTGAAGAATTGATGCTTTTGAACTGTGGTGTTGGAGAAGACTCTTGAGAGTCCCTTGGACTGCAAGGAGATCCAACCAGTCCATTCTGAAAGAGATCAGCCCTGGGATTTCTTTGGAAGGAATGATGCTAAAGCTGAAACTCCAGTACTTTGGCCACCTCATGCGAAGAGTTGACTCATTGGAAAAGACCCTGATGCTGGGAGAGATTGGAGGCAAGAGGAGAAGGGGCCGACAGAGGATGAGATGGCTGGATGGCATCACTGACTCGATGGACGTGAGTCTGAGTGAACTCCAGGACTTGGTGATGGACAGGGAGACCTGGCGTGCTGTGATTCATGGGGTTGCAAAGAGTCAGACACGACTGAGCAACTGATCTGGTCTGATCTGATACACTTTTCTCAGCACTATTTGTTAAAGAGGCTATCCTTTGTCCATATATATTCTTGGCACCTTTGACGAAAATTGTTGCTCTATTGCTAAGTCATGTCAGACTCTTTGTGACCCCATGAACTGCAGCACACCAGGCTTCCCTGTCCTTCACTATCTCCCAGTTTGCTCAAATTCACATCCGTTGAGTCAGTGATGCCATCCAACCATCTTATCCTCTGTCACCCCCTTCTCCTCTTGCCCTCAATCTTTCCCAGTATCAGGGTCTTTTCCAATGAGTTGGCCCTTCACATCAGGTGGCCAGAGTATTGGAACTTCAGCCTCAGCATCAGTCCTTCCAATGAATATTCAGGGTTGATTTCCTTTAGGATTGACTGGTTTGATCTTGCTATCCAAGGGACTCTCAAGAGACTTCTCCAGCACCACAGTTTGAAATTTTTGGTGCTCAGCCTTCTTCATGTTCCAACTCTCACATCCATACATGACTACTGGAAAAACAATAGCTTTGACTATATAGCTATGTGTTGGTTAATCTTTGGGTTTTCTATTCTGTTTCACTGATCTGTTGTCTGTTTTAATTATTATAGCATTGCAACATATGTGTTGCATATGTGTTGGTTAATCTTTGGGTTTTCTATTCTGTTTCACTGATCTGTTGTCTGTTTTAATTATTATAGCATTGCAACATAGTTTGACGGAGAAGGCAATGGCAACCCACTCCAGTACTCTTGCCTAGCAAATCCCATGGACAGAAGAGCCTGGTAGGCTGCAGTCCATGGGGTCGCTAAGGGTTGGACACGACTGAGCAACTTCACTTTCACTTTTCACTTTCATGCATTGGAGAAGGAAATGGCGACCCACTCCAGTGTTCTTGCCTGGAGAATCCCAGGGATAGGGGAACCTGGTGGGCTGCCGTCTATGAGGTCGCACAGAGTCGGACACGACTGAAGCGACTTGGCAGCAGCAGCAACAGCAATATAGTTTGAAATCAGGAAAAAGGAAGCCTCCAGCTTCCCTCTTCTTGCTTAAGGTTGCTTTGGCTATGTGAGGGTCTTTTGTTTTTAAAAAATTTCTGTGGGTGTGAGGGAGGTTCAAGAGGGAGGGACATATTTATACCTATGGCTGACTCATGTTGATGTGTGGCAGAGGCCAACATAATATTGTGAAGCAATTATCCTTTAATTGAAAATAAATAAAGGCAATGGCACCCCACTCCAGTACTCCTGCCTGGAAAATCCCATGGACGGAGGAGCCTGGTAGGCTGCAGTCCATGGGGTCGCACAGAGTCGGATACGACTGAGCGACTTCACTTTCATTTTTCACTTTCATGCATTGGAGAAGGAAATGGCAACCCACTCTGGTGTTCTTGCCTGGAGAATCCCAGGGACGGCAGAGTCTGGTAGGCTGCTATCTATGGGGTCACAGAGTCGGACATGACTGAAGCGACTTAGCAGCAGTAGCAGCAGCAAATTTATTAAAAAAAAAAACTTCCTGTGGAAAATGTCATTGGAATTTTGACAGGAGTTGTTTTGATAGGATAGGAATCTATTGCTTTCATTAAGGATCTGTAGATTGCTTTCATTAGGATGAATATTTCAAGAATATTAATTCTTCTAATCCATGAGCACAGACTATCTCCATTTGCTGAGTTTTCTTCAGTTTCTTTTATCAGTGTTTTATAGTTTTCAATGTACAAATTTTTCACCTCCTTGATTAAATTTACTCCTAAGTTTCTGTTTTTTAGTTTATTGTAAATGAGATCTTTTTTTAAAATTTCTCAATTGTTTGTTGTTAATGTATAGAAATGTAACTGATTTTTATGTATTGATTTTATACCCTGCAACTTTACTGAGTTTGCTTATTAGTTGTAATAGTTTTCTTTTGTGGAGTCTTTAGGGTTTTCTATATACAGTATCATGTCATCTGCAAGCAGAGACATTTTACTTCTTTTCAATTTGGATGAATTTTATTTTTCCTTCCATAATTATTCTGGCTTCCAGTACTTCCATAGACTTCCAGTACTATGTTGAATAGAACTGGCAGAGATGAACTTCCTTGTCTTATTTTGGTGTAAAAGGCAAAAACTTTTAGCTTTTTATCATCAAATATGATGTTAACTGTGGGCTTATATCATCTCTATTATGTTGAGGTACATTCCATCTATATCTAATTTGTTGAGGGTTTTTATCATTAAAGATGTTGAATTTTAAATTTTGTCAAATGTCTTTTCTGCATCTATTGAGTTGATATGACTTACTCTTCATCTTGTTAATATATTAATAGTGTATCACATTTTGCATGTTTAGCATATGTTGAGCCATTATTGCATACCAAGGTTAAATCTCACATAATTCATGGTATATAATCCTTTTAATTGGAATGTGGGTGTCCGGGAGTCTCCGGCAAAGGCGTGGGTTGGTGGTGGCCTGCTGCAGGGTTGGAAGCACTGACTGTAGCAGTACATGCATCTTTTGAGAGAGGTCACCATTATCTTCATTACCTCCACCATAGTTTCAGTTTAGTTCAGTCACTCAGTCATGTCCAACTCTTTGCAACTCCATGAATCGCAGCACGCCAGGCCTCCCTGTCCATCACCAACTCCCAGAGTTCACTGAGACTCACGTCCATCGAGTCAGTGATGCCATCCAGCCATGTCATCCTCTGTCGTCCCCTTCTCCTCTTGCCCCCAATCCCTCCCAGCATCAGAGTCTTCTCCAATGAGTCAACTCTTTGCATGAGGTGGCCAAAGTACTGGAGTTTCAGCTTTAGCATCATTCCTTCCAAAGAAATCCCAGGGCTGATCTCCTTCAGAATGGACTGGTTGCATCTCCTTGCAGTTATAGTTTGGAAGCAAGGTAAATAGCAGGGAGGGAACACAGCTCCACCCATCAACAGAAAATTGGATTAAAGATTTACTGAGCATGCCCCACCCCATCAGAACAAGACCCAGTATCCCCTTCAGTCTATCCCATCAGGAAGCTTTCATAAGTGGCTTACCTTCTCCATCAGAGGGCAGACAGACGGAAAACCACAATCACAGAAAACTAACCAATCTAATCACATGGACCCCAGCCTTGTCTAACTAAATGAAAACTATGAGCCATGCCCTGTAGGGCCTACCAAGACAGACGGGTCATGGTGGAGAGTTCTGACAAAATGTGGTCCACTGGAGAAGGGAATGGCAAACCACTTCAGTATTCCTGCCTTGAGAACCCCATGAACAGTATGAAAAGGCAAAAAGATAGGACACTGAAAGATGAACTCCCCAGGTCAGTAGGTGCCCAATATGCTACTGGAGATCAGTGGAGATAACTTCAGAAAGCCAAAACAAAAACAACATCCAGTTGTGGATGTGACTAGTGATGGAAGAAAGGTCCAATGCTGTAAAGAGCAATATTGCATAGGAACCTGGAATGTTAGGTCCATGAATCAAGGCAAATAGGAAGTGATCAAACAGGAGATGGCAAGACTGAACGTCAACATTTTAGGAATCAGCAAACTAAAATGGACTGGAATGGGTGAATTTAACTCAGATGACCATTATATCTACTACTGTGGGCAAGAATCCCTTAGAAGAAATGGAGTAGCCATCATAGTCAACAAGAGTCCAAAATGCAGTACTTGGATGCAGTCTCAAAAATGACAGAATGATCTCTGTTCATTTCCAAGATAAGCCACTCAATATCCTGGTAATCCAAGTCTATGCCCTGACCAGTAATACTGAAGAAGCTGAAACTGAATGGTTCTATGAAAACCTTTAAGACCTTCTAGATTAACACTCGAAAAAGATGTTCTTTTCATCATAGGGGACTGGAATGCAAAAATAGGAAGTCAAGAGATACCTGGAGTAACAGGCAAATGTGGCCTTGATGTACAGAATGAAGCAGGGCAAAGGCTAACAGAGTTCTGTCAAGAGAATGCACTGGTCACAGCAAACACCCTCTTCCAACAATACAAGAGAAGACTCTATACACGGACATCACCAGATGGTCAACACCAAAATCAGATTGATTATATTCTTTGCAGCCAAAGATGGAGAAGCTCTATACAGTCAGCAAATACAAAACCAGGAGCTGACTGTGGCTCCGCTCATGAACTCCTTATTGCCAAATTCAGACTTAAATTGAAGAAAGGAGGGAAAACCACCAGCACATTCCGGTATCAGTTCAGTTCAGTTCAGTTGCTCAGGCATGTCCGACTCTTTGCGACCCCATGAATCGCAGCACGCCAGGCCTCCCTGTCCATCACCAACTCCCAGAGTTTACTCAAACTCATGTCCATCGAGTCAGTGATGCCATCCAGCCAACTCATCCTCTGTCGGCTCCTTCTCCTCCTGCCCCCAATCCCTCCCAGCATCAGTCTTTTCCAATGAGTCAACACTTCACATGAGGTGGCCAAAGTACTGGAGTTCAGCTTTAGCATCATTCCTTCCAAAGAAATCCCAGGGCTGATCTCCTTCAGAATGGACTGGTTGCATCTCCTTGCAGTCCAAGGGACTCTCAAGAGTCTTCTCCAACACCACAGTTCAAAAGCATCAATTCTTCGGCACTCAGCCTTCCTCACAGTCCAACTCTCACATCCATACATAACCACTGGGAAAACCATAGCCTTGACTAGACGGAATTTTGTTGGCAAAGTAATGTCTCTGCTTTTGAATATGCTATCTAGGTTGGTCATAACTTTTCTTCCAAGGAGTAAGCATCCTTTAATTTCATGGCTGCAGTCACCATCTGCAGTGATTTTGGAGCCCCCCCAAAATAACGTCTGACACTGTTTGCACTGTTTCCCCATCTATTTCCCATGAGGTGATTGGACCAGATGCCATGATCTTCGTTTTCTGAATGTTGAGCTTTAAGCCAACTTTTTCACTCTCCAGATCATGAATTCCTTATTGCCAAATTCAGACTTAAATTGAAGAAAGTAGGGAAAACCACTAGACCATTCAGGTATGACCTAAATCAAATCCCTTATGATTATACAGTGGAAGTGAGAATTAGATTTAAGGGACTAGATCTGATAGATAGAGTGCCTGATGAACTATGGACGGAGGTTCGTGATATTGTACAGGAGACAGGGATCAAGACCATCCCCATGGAAAAGAAATGAAAAAAAGCTAAATGGCTGTCTGAGGAGGTCTTACAAATAGCTGTGAAAAGAAGAGAAGTGAAAAGCAAAGGAAAAAAGGAAAGATATAAACATCTGAATGCAGAGTTCCAAAGAATAGCAAGGAGAGAGAAGAAAGACTTCCTCAGCGATCAATGCAAAGAAATAGAGGAAAACAACAGAATGGGAAAGACTAGAGATCTCTTCAAGAAAATCAGAGATACCAAGGGAACATTTCATGCAAAGATGGGCTCAATAAAGGACAGAAATGGTATGGACCTAACAGAAGAAGAAGATATTAAGAAGAGGTGGCAAGAATACACAGAAGAACTGTACAAAAAAAAGATCTTCATGACCAAGATAATCACGATGGTGTGATCACTCACCTAGAGCCAGATATCCTGGAATGTGAAGTCAAGTGGGCCTTAGAAAGCATCACTATGAACAAAGCTAGTGGAGGTGACAGAATTCCAGTTGAGCTATTTCAAATCTTGAAAGATGATGCTGTGAAAGTGCTGCACTCAATATGTCAGCAAATTTGGAAAACTCAGCAGTGGCCACAGGACTGGAAAAGGTCATTCCAATCCCTAAGAAAGGCAATCCCAAAGAATGGTCAAACTACTACACAATTGCACTCATCTCACATGCTAGGAAAGTAACACTCAAAATTCTCCAAGCCAGGCTTCAACAGTATGTGAACCATGAACTTCCAGATGTTCAAACTGGTTTTAGAAAAGGCAGAGGAACCAGAGATCAAGTTGCCAACATCCTCTGGATCATGCAAAAAGCAAGAGAGTTCCAGAAAAACATCTATTTCTGCTTTATTGACTATACCAAAGCCTTTGACTTTGTGGATCACAACAAACTGTGGAAAGTTCTGAAAGAGATGGGAATACCAGAACACCTGACCTGCCTCTTGAGCAACCTGTATGCAGGTCAGGAAGCAACAGTTAGAACTGGACATGGAATAACAGACTGGTTCCAAATAGGAAAAGGAGTACGTCAAGGCTGTATATTGTCACCCTGCTTATTTAACTTATATGCAGAGTACATCATGAGAAACTCTGGGCTGGAAGAAGCACAAGCTGGAATCAAGATTGCCGGGAGAAATATCAATGACCTCAGATATGCAGATGACACCACCGTTATAGCAGAAAGTGAAAAAGAACTAAGGAGCCTATTGATGAAAGTCAAAGAGGAGAGTGAAAAAGTTGGCTTAAAGTTCAGCATTCAGAAAACTAAGATAAAGGCATCCAGTCCCATCACTTCACGGCAAGTGGATGCGGAAACACTGGAAACAGCGGCAGACTTTATTTTTTGGGCTCCAAAATCACTGCCGATGGTGACTGCTGCCATGAAACAAAAAGACTCTTACTCCTTGGAAGGAAAGTTATGACCAATATAGACAGCATGTTAAAAAGCAGAGACATTTCTTTACCAACAAAGGTGTGTCTAGTCAAGGCTATGGTTTTTCCAGTAGTCATGTACGGATGTGAGAGTTGGACTATAAAAAAAGCTGAGCGCTGAAGAATTGATGCTTTTGAACTGTGGTGTTGGAGAAGACTCTTGAGAGTCACTTGGATTGCAAAGAGATCCAACCAGTCCATCCTTAAGGAAATCAGTCCTGAATGTCCATTGGAAGGACTGATGTTGAAGCTGAAACTCCAATACTTTGGCCACCTGATTCGAAGGACTGACTCATCGAAAAAGACGCTGATGCTGGGAAAAATGAAGGCTGGCGGATAAGGGGATGACAGAGGATGAGATGGTTGGATGGTATCACTGACTCGATGGACATGAGTTTGAGTAAACTCCGGGAGTTGGTGATAGGAGAATTGGTGTGCTGCACTCCACGGGGTCACAAAGGGTCGGACACGACTGAGCGACTGAACCGAACTGAACTGAACTGAATCCTTTTAATGTATTGATGGATTTGGTTTGTTAGTTTTTGAGGATTTTTTGCATTTATATTTATCAGAGACATTGGCCTGTAATTTTCTTTCCTGTAGAGTCCTTAACTGCCTTTGTTATCAGGGTAACGCCAGCCTCATAAAATGAATTTGGAAAAGTTCCCTCTTAAATGTTTGGAAGAGTTTTCTGAAGGATTAGTAGTTAATCTTTCTTTAAATTTTTGGTAGAATTTGCCAGTGAAGAGATCTGGTCCTGCACTTTTCCATGTTGGGAGGGTTTTTGTTTGTTCATTTTGCTTTTTACTAATTTAAACTCCTTACTCAAAATTGGTTTGTTCAGATTTTCTATTTCTTCATGACTCAGTATTGATTGATCATATTTCTCTAGGAATTTATCCATTTCCTCTAGGTTATCCAATTTCTTGTATATAATTGTTTATAATATTTTCTAATGATCCGTATTATTTTTGTGGTATTAATAGTAATATCTCCTTTTTCATTTATGATTTTGAGTCTTCTTTTTTCTTTGTCTAGCTAAAAGTTTGTGGGGTTTTTTTTTAAATCTCTTAAAAGAACGGCTCTTCATTTTGTTGTTCTTCTCTGTTTTTTTCTAGTTTGTTTCATTTATTTCTGCTCTTGGTTATTTCTTTCCTACTACTTATTTGGGGCTTAGTTTTATCCTCTTTTTCTAGTTCCTTGACATGTAAATTTATCTTGTTTAATGTAGATATTTATCTCTATAAATTTCCCTCTTAGAACTATTTTTGTTGCATCTAATAAGCTTTAATATGCTATGCTTTCATTTGTCTCAAGATATTTTTTGATTTATCTTTTATTCCTTTTTTAACCCATTGGTTGTTCTGAACTATGTTGCTTGATCTTCATATATTTGTTAATTTTCCAATTTTTCTCTTGTTATTGATTTCTAGTTTCATACCATTGTGGTTAGAAAAGATTCTTTTTTAAAATAGGAATGAGTATTTTTCTTTTTAAGGAATTTGCTTATTTATGGCTCCACTGGGTCTTCATTACTTACTGTGTGTGGGCTTTCTATAATTGCAGTGAGCAGGGATTACTCTCTAATTGTGGTGCATGGGCTTCTCATTGTGGTGGCTTCTCCTATTGTAGTGCATGGGCTTAGTTGTCCAACAGTATGTAGAATCTTCCAGGACCAGATATCTTGTCTCTTGCATTGGCATGTGGATTCTTAACCACTGGGCTACCAGAGAAGTCCTAGGAAAGATTATTGATATCATTTCAATCTGAAATTTGTTAATACTGTTTCACAGTCTATCACTTGCTCTCTCCTTGAAAATGTTCTGTGTGCACTTGAGTGTGTATTCAACTTCTTTCGGATGAAATGTTCTGTATATGTCTGTTAAGTTCATTTAACTTACGGTATAGTTATGCCTGATTTCTTTAATAATTTTCTGTCTGTATGTTCTATCCGTGGTTGAAAGTGGGGTACTGAAGTCTCTTACTATTACTGCATTGTTGTCTATTTCTCCCTTCAGGTCTACTAATATTTGCTTTATACATTTAGGCATTCTGATGTTGCATGAATAAATAGTTATAATTGTTACATTCCCTTGATGAATTAACCTCTTTATCATCATATAGTGACCATTTTGTCTCATTACAGTTTTTGACTTCAAGTTTATTTTGTCTAATATAAATATAGCTACACTCATTCTCTGTTGATTTCTATTTACATCAAATATCTTTTTTTATATCCCTTGGCTATCAGTTTATGTGTGTCCTTAAAGCTAAAGTGAATCCCTTTAAGCAGTATATAGCTGGTTACCATGAAATTTACATAAAAGATCTTACAGTCTAATTTGTTAATAACTCTGCTTTGAATATATATGCATACAAAAACTCTACATTTTTATCCTCCCCTTGTTTCATGATTTTGGTTGTGTTTAATACTTTTTTGTCTTTTAATTGTTATACTAGAATTAGAAATGATTTACATGTCACCACTGTAATATTAGAGTTATGAATTTAACTCTATATTTACCTTTACCAGTGAGTTTTACAATTTCATATGTTATCATGTTACTAATTAGTATTTTTTCATTTTAACTTGAAAAACTCCCTTTAACTTTTTTTATAAGGCATTTCTAATGTTGATGAATTCTTTCAGCTTTTGTTTGTCTGGGGAACTTTTATATCTTTTGTCTTTTTTTTCTTTTTTTTTCCTTTCAGCACTCTGAATATATTAGTTCACTCCCTTTGGCCTGCAAGATTTTGGTTGAAAAATCCACTGATGGTTTTATGGGGGTTTGCTTGCATGTAACAATTTGCTTTCCTCTGCTACTTTTAAGATTTTCTCTCTACCTTTAACTTTAGACAACTTAATTGTAATGTATCTTGATGTGGGTCTCTTTGGATTCATCTTTTTTGGTAGTTTTTTGGGCTTCCTGGGTCTGGATGTCTGTTTCTTTTTCCTGGCTTGGAAAGGTTTCAGCCTTTATTTCTTTAAATAAGTTTCCTGTATATTTTTCCCTTTCTCTTTCTAGGACACCTCCAATACATGTATTGGTCCATTTGATGGTATTCTGTAAGTCCCTTATGGTTTCTCTGGTTTTCATTCTTTTTTCTTTTTGCTCCTCTGATAGATGATTCCCATCAACTTCTCTTTAAGTTCATTGATCCTTTCTTCAGGTTCATCTAGTCTGGTGTTGAACACTCTATTGAAATTTTCAACTTATTTTTTGTTGTTCAGTTCTATGATTTCTGCTGGTATTTTAAAAAATATTTTCTATGTGTTGAAATTCTCATTTTGTTCATGCATTGCGCTCTCTTTATCTTGGTGAATATCTTTATGACTACTATTTTAAACTCTCTTTCAGGTAAATAGCTAATCTTCATTTCATTAAACTTGGTTTTTAAAGATTTTTCTTGTTCTTTTGTTTGTAACATTTCCCTCTGTTTTCATTTTTCTTAGCTTTCTATATTGATTTCTTTACATTAAATAAAACAACCACTTATCCCAGTCTTGAGAAACTGGCTTTGTGTAGGAGATGAACCTTGTCAATACACATTGCCTGGGTTCCTGGTTGCCTCTCAAATGTTTGTGATTGTCCAAACCGACTTCCAATAGAGTAGAATGGGCCAAGACTCATCAGTGTCTCAAAGGTGTTGGAAAAGCCCATATTCCTGTTCAGGCTCCTGGAGGACAAATAACTGCCTGACCCATTCAGCTCCTGGATATAAGTTAAATGGAAGTCCAATCTTCAAGCAGAAGTTGGGAAAATTGGGACATTAATAAAGTAATAAGGAACCAGAAACTGAGGTTTTTGCTTAGTCACTCTCTGTTGAGTCAGAGGAAATAGTCACTGGAGTGCTGGTGTGCCCACATAGAAACATTTCTTTGGTTTTCTGTGGCCCTCTGGGACTCACGAATGCTGAGCCCTGTTAGCTCACAGAGATCAATGATTTGAGAGCCAGTCCCTCAGGTGGCAGTCATAACAGTTGGGGTGCTAGATGCGTGGAAAAGCTTTTTTCAGTCATAAGCAAGAGACTTGGTATTACTGTTGGAATGAGTCAGGGATAGATGAGGATAGCTGTGCCTGTCAGTTCTTTCAGGCTCCTGAGAGTATCCCAGTCAGTCACATACAGGCAGATTAGAAGCAAAACCCTTAGGCAGCAACTGAAAAAATGTGCTGTCAACTCCCTTCCAGTGAGAAACTCGGAGATGGGTATTTTTGTCTGCTACCTCTGTGGTGAGCTTGAAGCTGTAAGTGCAAAGGAATGCTCACTCCCTCATTTAAAAATTGCTTCCTTAAACCTGAAACGAATATAATGTTATATATCAATTACACATCAACTAAAAATGATTCTTTGTTTTTCATGGTCCTGTGAGACCATGTTGCAAACCCTGTTGATTCTCAGAGCTAGGTGATTTGAGGGCTTTCACTCAGATGGTAAACTTAAAAACTGAGGTGTTACATGTGTGGTCCAAATCCTTTACTCCTCAGGCATCCCTTCTGATTCTAAGGCACTGTGCCGTGGGTGGAGTTTATGATGAGAGTGTATCTCACCATAATGAGTCAATGGGCGAAGGTAAGAAAGGAAGAGGAGAGAAATAGCAAAGCGTTTCTCAAAGTGTTTCCACCCACACGCCTCCCTTTCCTCCTGTCAGAGATTGAATCTCACTAAGATAATAGACCCTTCCCATAGCTCCAGTAACCCAGTTCGATCCCTTGGTTGAGAAGATCCCCTGGAGAAGGGAATGGCTACCCACTCCAGTATTCTTGCCTGGAGAATCCCATGGAATGTGGAACCAGTCCATGGGGTCGCATAGTCAGACACAAGTGAAAAATTTTCACTCTCAGGTAGACTTAGCTTTAGAAAGGAATGCTACAATTATTATTACTCAACCAAACTTGGATCTCCTCATCCATATGCATTAAAAAATAATCTACAGACAGCAGTTTGTGGTTAAGGAAAGTACAGCATTTTTTGCAAGGTACCACTGTGTGGCAAGCAAGAACAGGCAGATCATGCTCAATAGACCTGCACTCCATAATGGCTTTCTGGGAAGAATTTTAAATGCATTGTGAGGGAGAGAGTCCCAGGATGGATGATCAGCTTGTGTTCAATTTTCTGACTGATTGGTGATGTTTCTGGAGTCAACATCATCAACCTTCTGGTTTGAACTGGCCTGGGTCTACTTGCTGGTGGTAAGCACTTAACCTCTTCCACCAGTTGGGGGTTTTAGAAGCTGCAAAACAACTCAAGGATGTGGCTCAGGATATTATTTACAACCCTTGAAGAGAAACTTAATATCCTTGACTTTGTTTTATGACTAAACAATTCTTATTTTGTCTTGCTTAACTTTCTCCCTTTGTTTCTGCATTTTCTCACTTCTCTGATTAAATTTGCTTTTTGGAACTTGAGGAAGGCCTAGGATGTTAAAGGTTTTCCATAAACAAGAGATAGGTAGGGGACATGTTGGGGGGAATGTCCCTGGAAAGGCCCCAAAGGGTCCTAAGCAGTAACATTATTACTTTTTTCTAACCCAAATTCAAAAGCAGGTTATATACAAAGCCTATGATGGAGTGCTTTCAATTTCATATCATAGAGTAACAATCTACTTCACCTCACCTCCTGAGACCTTACTGCTGCTGCTGCTGCTAAGTTGCTTCAGTCGTGTCCGACTCTGTGCGACCCCATGGACGGCAGCCCACCAGGCTCCCCCGTCCCTGGGATTCTCCAGGCAAGAACACTGGAGTGGGTTGCCATTTCCTTCTCCAATGCATGAAAGTGAAAAGTGAAAGTGAAGTCGCTCAGTTGTGTCAGACTCTTAGCGACCCCATGGACTGCAGCCTACCAGGCTCCTCCGTCCGTGGGATTTTCCAGGCAAGAGTACTGGAGTGGGATGCCATGAGACCTCACTAAAACTAGACAAACAATAAAACAATAAAAATATATTAAATCTACAACTATAAAGAAAACAGGAAATGAAACGTCAACAGTAAGAGTTATTTTTGGAGAAAGAGAGCATGCAGCAGCTGCAACTGGAATAGCAAAGTAGTAGCTAAATCCTAACGAGCTTGCAACAGAACACACTGCCAGTTCCAACACTATATACAAAAATAAAATCAAAATGGACTAAAAACCTAAATGTAAGACTGGAAACCATAAAACTCTTAGAAGAAAACATAGGCAGAACAGCAGTAATTTTTTGATCTATTCACCTAAAGCAAGGAAAATAAAAACAAAAATAAACAAATGGGACCTAATTAAACTTAAAAGGATTTGTACAACAAAGGAAACCATTGACAAAATGAAAAGACAACCTACTGAATGAGAGAAAATATTTGCAAACGGTGAGACTGACAAGAGATTAATTTCTAAAATATATAGCTTATACAACTTAACATCAGAAGAAAACACCTTGATTTAAAAATGAGCAGAAGACCTAGACAGACATTTTTCCAAAGAAGAAATGCAGATGGTTAACAGGCACATGAAAAGATATTCAACATAGTTAATCATCAGAGAAATGAAAATCAAACCCACAATGCGGTATCACCTCACACTTGTCAGAATGGATAACATCAAAAAAAAAAACCCAAAATAACAAATGTTAGTGAGAATGTGGAGAAAAGGGAATCCTTGTACACTGTTGGTAGCAATGTAAATTGGTATAGCCACTGTGGAAAACTGTATGGAGGTTTCTCAAAACACTAAAAATAGAATTACAATATGACACAGCAGCTCCACTCCTGGGTAAATATATGAAAAAAATGAAAATACTAATTAAAAAAGAAGCATGCATCCCAATGTTCATAGCAGATTTATTTAAAATTGCCAAGATATGGGAACAAAGAAAGTGTCCATCTCAACAGATGAATGGATAAAGATATGGTCTGACCTTAAATGACACATTAGACCAAATGGACTTAATTAATACTTATAGAGCATTCCATCAGAAAGCAGCAGAACACACAGTTTTTTCCAAGTGCACATGGAATATTCTCCAGGATAGATCATATTCTAGGCCACAGAAGACGTCTCAGGAAATTTTTAAAAAATTAAAATCACATCAAGCATCTTTTCCAACCACAGTATGAGATTAGATATCAGCTACAAGGAAAAAATTGCAAAAAACACAAACACGGAGGCTAAACAATATGCTACTATACAACCAGTGGGCCACTGAAGAAATCAAGCAGGAAATTCTGAAAAATAACCAGAGATAAAAAAAAAAAAAAAAACCCTCAACAGTCCAAAACCTATGACATGCAGCTAAAGCAGTTCTAAGTGGGAAGTTAATAGTGATACAACCTTGTCTCAGGAAACAAGGAATATCTCAAATAAACAACCTAACCTTACACCTAAAAGAACTAGAGAAAGAAGAACAAACAAAATTCAAAGTTAGTAGAAGGAAAGAAATATACAGGTCTTATTTTTGTATCCATTCACCCATTCTGTGTCTTTTGATTGGAGCATTTAGTTCATTTATATTTTAGGCAATTATTGATATGTATGAGCCTATTACCATTTATTGTTTTGAGTTTGTTTTCGTAGGCCCCTTCTTTCTCTTGTGTTTCCTATCTAGAGAAGTTCCTTTAGCATTTGTTGTAAAGCTGGTTTGGTGGTACTGAATTCTCTCAACTTTTGCTTGTCTGTAAAGTTCCTGATTTCTCCTTTGAATCTGAATAAGATCTTTGCTGAATAGAGTAATCTTGTTTGTATTTTTTTTTTCCTTCTATCACTTTACATTCTGCCACTCACTTCTGGCCTGCAGAGTCCTTGCTGAAAAATCAGCTGTTAGCGTTATGGGGATTCTTTTGTACGTTATTTTTTTGCTTTTCCCTTGCTGCCTTTAATATTTATTCTTTGTGTTTCATTTTAGTTAGTTTGATTGATATATGTCTTGGTGAATTTCTCTTTGGGTTTATCCAGTATGGGACTCTCTGGGCTTCCTTACAGTTACAGTTAGACTTCAGTCACTCAGTCATGTCCGACTCTTTGTGACCATATGGACTGCAGAACACCAGGCCTCCCTGTCCATCACCAACTCCTGATGTTTACTCAAACTCATGTCCATCGAGTTGGTGATTCCATCCAACCATCTTATCCTCTGTTGTCCCCTTCTCCTCTAGCCTTCAATCTTTCCCAGCAACAGGGTATTTTCAAATGAGTCAGTTCTTCCCATCAGGTGGCCAAAGTATTGGAATTTCAGCTTCAACATCAGTCCTTCCAATGGACACCCAGGACTGATCTCCTTTAGGATGGACTGGTTCGATCTCCTTGCAGTCCAAGGGACTCTCAAGAGTCTTCTCCAAAAGCAGTTTAAAAGCATCAATTCTTCAGAGTTCAGCTTTCTTCATAGGCCAGCTCTAACATCCATACATGACTACTAGAAAAATCATACCTTTGACTAGATGGAACTTTGTTGGCAAAATAATGTCTCTGCTTTTTAATATGCTGTCTAGGTTGATCATTACTTTTCTTCCAAAGAGTAAGTGTCTTTTAAATTCATGGCTGCAGTCACAATCTGCAGTGATTTTGGAGCCCCCCAAAATAAATTCTGCCACTGTTTCCACTGTTCCCCATCTATTTGCCATGAAGTGATGGGACCCGATGCCATGATCTTCATTTTTCAGAATGTTGAGTTTTAAAGCAACTTTTTCACTCTCCTCTTTCCCTTTCATCAAGAGCTCCTTAGTTCTTCTTCACTTTCTGCCATAAGGTGTCATCTGCATATCTGAGGTTATTGATATTTCTCCCGGCAATCTTGATTCCAGCTTCTGCTTCATCCAGCCCAGCGTTTCTCATGATGTACTCTGCATATAAGTTAAATAGGCAGGGTGACAATATACAGCCTTGATGTACTACCTTTCCTATTTGGAACCAGTCTGTTGTTCTATGCCCAGTTCTAACTTTGCTTCCTGACCTACATACAGGTTTCTCAGGAGGCAGGTCAGGTGGTCTGGTATTCCCATCTCTTTCAGAATTTTCCACAGTTTATTGTGATCCACACAATCAAAGGCTTTGGCATAGTCAATAAAGCAGAAATAGAAGTTTTTCTGGAACTCTCTTGCTTTTTAAATGATCCAAAGGATGTTGACAATTTGTTCTCTGGTTCTTCTGCATTTTCTAAATCCAACTTGAACACCTGGAAGTTCAGGGTTCACATACATGAAGCCTGGCTTGGAGAATTTTGAGCGTTACTTTCCTAGCATGTGAGATGAGTACAATTGTGTGGTAGTTTGACTATTGTTTGGCATTACCTTTCTTAGGGATTGGAATGAAAACTGACCTTTTTCAGTCCTGTGGCCACTGCTGAGTTTTCCAGATTTGCTGGCATATTGAGTGCAGCACTTAAACGGCATTATCTTTTAGAATTTGAAATAGCTCAACTGGAATTCTGTCACCTCCACTAGCTTTGTTCATAGCGATTGTTCACTTGACTTTGCATTCCAAGATGTCTGGCTCTAGGTGAGTGATTACACCATCGTGATTATCTGGGTCGTGAAGATCTTTTTTGGATAGTTCTTCTGTGTATTCTTGCCACCTCTTCTTACTCTCTCCTGCTTCTGTTAGGTCCATACCATTCTGTCCTTTATTTGTGCCCTGCTGCTGCTGCTAAGTCGCTTCAGTCGTGTCTGACTCAGTGCGACCCCATGGATGGCAGCCCACCAGGCTCTGCCGTCCCTGGGATTCTCCAGGCAAGAACACTGGAGTGGGTTGCCATTTCCTTCTCCAGTGCATGAGAGTGAAAAGTGAAAGTGAAGTCACTCATTCGTGTCCGACTCTTAGCGACCCCATGGACTGCAGCACACCAGGGTCCTCCATCCATGGGATTTTCCAGGCAAGAGTACTGGAGTGGGGTGCCATTGCCTTCTCTGATTTGTGCCCTACTTTGCATGAAATATTCCTTTGGTATATAATTTTCTTGAAGAGACTTCTAGTCTTTCAGTTCTATTGTTTTCCTCTATTTCTTTGCATCCATCACTGAGGAAGGCTTTCTTATCTCTCCTTGCTATTCTTTGGAACCCTGCATTCAAATGGATATATCTTTCCTTTTCTCCTTTGCCTTTAACTTCTCTTTTTTTTTCTCAGCTATATGTAAGGCCTCCTCAGACAGCCATTTTGCCTTTTGCATTTCTTTTTCTTGGGGATGTTCTTGATCCCTGCCTTGTGTATGGTTTCACAAACCTTCATCCATAATTCTTCAGGCATTCTGTCTATCAGATCTAATCCCTTGAATCTATTTGTCACTTCCACTATATAGTTGGGATTTGATTTAGGTCAAACCTGAATGGTCTAGTGGTTTTCCCTACTTTAAGTCTGAATTTGGCAATAAGGAGTTCATGGTTGGAGCCACAGTTAGCTCCTGGTCTTGTTTTGGCTGACTGTATAGAGCTTCTCCATCTTTGGCTGCAAAGAATATAATCAATCTGATTTCGGTGTTGACCATCTGGTGATGTCCCTGTTTAGAGTCATCTCTTGTGCTACTGGAAGACGGTGTTTGCTATGACCAGTGCATTCTCTTCGCATAACTCTGTTAGACTTTGCCCTGCTTCATTCTGTACTCCAAGGCAACATTTGCCTATTACTCCAGGTATCTCTTGACTTCCTACTTTTGCATTCCAGTCCCCTATAATGAAAAGGACTTCTTTTTCGGGTGTTAGTTCTAGAAGGTCTTGTAGGTCTTCATAGAACCATTCAACTTCAGCTTCTTCAGCATTATCGGTCAGGGCATAGTCTTGGATTACTGTGATATTGGATGGCTTGCCTTGGAAACAAACAGAGATCATTCTGCTGTTTTTGAGACTGCATCCAAATACTGCATTTCAGACTCTTTTGTTGACTATGATGGCTACTCCATTTCTTCTAAGGGATTCTTGCCCACAGTAGTAGATATAATGGTCATCTGAGTTAAATTCACCCATTTCAGTCCATTTTATTTTGTTGATTCCTAAAAGGTCAATGTTCACTCTTGCCATCTCCTGTTTGAGTACTTCCAATTTGCCTTCCTTTTCCATATGTTAGGAAATTTTTTTTACTATGATCTCAAGTATTTTATCATGCTCTATCTTTTTGTCTTCCTCTTTGGGGACCCATATAAATCAAATTTTGATGCATTTAATATTGTCCCAGAAATCTCTGAGACTGTCCTCAATTCTTTTCTTTTTTCTCTATTCTGATCCTCAGCAGTTATTTCTGTCATTCTTCTTCCAGCTCACTTATCCATTTTTCTGCCTCAGTTATTCTGCTATTGATTCCTTCTAGAGTATTTTTAATTTCAGTAATTTTTTTATCACTGTTTGTTTATTCTTTATTTCTTCCAGATCTCTGTTAAATATGTTCAATGCTTCTTGCATTTTCTCCATTCTTTTGTTGATATTATGAATCTTCTTTACTGTCATTATTTAAATTCTTTTTCACATAGGTTGCGTAGTCCCTCTTCATTTATTTGGTCTTATAGCTTTTTACCTTGCTCCTTCATCCTTAACATATTTTTGTGTTGTTTCTTTCTTTTTGGATGTGTGGGACTGTGTTCTTGTCTCACTCGTTGTTTGGCCTGAGGTTTCCAGCAGTGGAGGTTGCAGGCAGTTGGGTAGAGCCAAGGCTTGGTGTTGAGATGCAGACCTCGGGGATTCATCACTCGGATTAATATTCCTTGTGGCCTGACATTCTCTGTTACTCCAGAAGTTCAAACTCAGTGCTCTTGCCTCATGAAAGGGGCACCCACAAGCAGTGGAGTGTGGGCGGAAAAACAGAAAGAAAAGAAAAAGAAAGGAAAAAGGGAGAGAAAAGCAGAACAATAACAAAGAATAAAGAAAAATAAATAAATTTAGAATAGTAACAGATACATAACCCATTCCAGTACTCTTGCCTGGAAAATCCCATGGGTGGAAGAGTCTGGTAGGCTGCAGTCCATGGGGTTGCTAAGAGTCGGACACGACTGAGAGACTTCACTTTCACTTTTCAGTTTCATGCATTGGAGAAGGAAATGGCAACCCACTCCAGTGTTCTTGCCTGGAGAATCCCAGGGACAGTGGAGCCTGGTGGGCTGCCATCTCTGGGGTCACACAGAGTCGGACACAACTGAAGCGACAGCAGCAGCAACAGTTTTACTCTCTGGGGTCACTTAAAATATACTCTTACTTTTTCTAATGTATCTGTTACTATTCTAAATTTATTTATTTTTCTTTATTCTTTGTTATTGTTTTGCTTTTCTCTCCCTTTTTCCTTTCTTTTTCTTTTCTTTCCCACCACCCCCACATAAAGACAAGAGGGAGCAGAATAGTAACAGAGTAAAAAAACAAAATAAATTTAGAAAACTAGTAGAAATAGTAGAGAAAATAAGAATATGTAAAATATGTATCAAATAAGCACTGGAGGGTAAAACTGAACTCCACTGGCAGAGAGTAGAAAAACAAAAGAAACCAAACTCCCCCAAACCAACAACAACAAAGGCAGAAAGAACCATGCCTGTGAAGGGCAGAGTCTAGGTGGGGAAGGGCTTAGGCAGAGTCAGTGTTTAGGAGGGGGTGAGATTTAGACAGGGGTGGGGATGTAGAGTCCTGAGTCTGGACCCATGCCTTCAGAAAAGGCCCTAGTGGGCATGGAGGGGTGGCCTGGTTGCACCCAGTCAAGGAGGCCTCTTCAATGCCTCCAGCTTCAAGCTGCAGAGGAACAGGCCAGGGCTCCAGGAGGCTCCCCAGGGCCAAATGGGAAGGGGAACACTGGATGGGTTCTCCACAGCTGCAGGGACCCTCCCCCAGCCAATCCTGCTGTCTCCCCTCTCTCTTGTACTCACAGGACCTACATGGGCAGAGAGTGCCCTCAGAGGGGACGCTGAAAGACAAAGGGGACTCTAGAGGGTGGAAGTGGGTCCCTAGAAAATGGAGGTGCCCTGGAGGATGGAGGGAGCCCCTAAAAGAGGAGGGTATAGAAGGATGGGGGGGCCCAAAGGATGGGGGCCTTGGAGGGAGAAGGAGGCTGGAAAGCAGAGGGGGACCCTAGAAGGTGGAGGGGGCCCCTGAGTGGTGCAAATCTCAGCCTGGAGGGAGGAGAGGGCCCCCGAGGGAGGAGGGGGCCCCCGAGGGAGGAAGGATCCCTGGAGGGCAGAGGGGATCCCTGGAGAGTGGAGGGAATCCCAGAGAGCAGAGGGGGACCCTAGAAGGTGGAGGGGGCCCCTGCTGCTGCTGCTAAGTCTCTTCAGTCCTGTCCGACTCTGTGCGACCCCATAGACGGCAGCCCACCGTGCTCCCCTGTCCCTGGGACTCTCCAGGCAAGAACACTGGAGTGGGTTGCCATTTCCTTCTCCAATGCATGAAAGTGAAAGTGAAGTTGCTCAGCCGTATCCGACTCTTCGCGACCCCATGGACTGCAGCCTACCAGGCTCCTCCGTCCATGAGATTTTCCAGGCAAGAGTACTAGAGTGGGGTTCCATCGCCTTCTTTGGGAGGGGTCCCTAGGTGGCGCAAATCTCAGCCTGGAGGGAGGAGAGGGCCCCGGAGGGAGGAGGGAGGAAGGGGCCTCCGAGGGAGAAGGGGGTCCTGGAGGGTAGAGGGGATCCCTGGAGGGTAGAGGTCCTGGTCCAGAGTGTGGATGGGGGTCCACAGAGGGATGAGAGGGACTCCAGACGATGGAGTCCTGGGGGGAGGAGGAAGCTGGAGGGCAGAGGGTGGCCCTGGAGAGTGGAGGGGATCCCAGAGAGCAGAGGCGGGGCCCAAAGTGTAGAGTGCTAGACCTGGGGCCTCAAGACACTCCCCAGGGCCAAGTGGACATGGAAACACCAGGAAGTTTCCTGCTCTGCAACCCTGGATCCTCCCCCAGGATCCTCCCCTCCTTCTCGTGTCCACAGGACCCACCCTGGCAGAGTGCACCCCAAGAACAAGAAGGCCCTGGAGGACCAAGGGGCCCCAGGATGCAGAGGGCTCAGCCAGGGGCCTCAAGGGATTCCTGGGTGGGGGAATGCTGAATGAGTGGTGGAACACCAGGCAGTTCTTACCCCTCAAACCCCAGAAGGAGCCTCTCTTGTTGGCTTGGCTCCCCGCCCCATGCCCACAGGACGCACCCAGGCAGAGGGATCCATGAAGAGCAGAGGGTGCCCTGGAGGGCAGGGGTCTTGGCTGAGAGGGTAGAGAGGGCCCTGGAGAGTAGACGGGCCCCCAGAGGGTGAAGGCCCCACCTCAGGGCCGCAGTAGGCTCCCTGGAGTCAAGTGTAAGGGGAACCTCAGGGGCTTTCCCTAATGGATCCTATGATCCCCTAGTATCCCTCCCTCTCCCCCATCAAGCAGGTATGCCACTCCCCCTCCCCCAGCAGCCCCTCAGTTGCACTGGTCCCCTGGCTTCCACCTTCCCCCTCCCCCCCATTCAGTAGCTGGCAACCCCCAGGGCTGCCCCTGTCAGTCTGTCTGCTGGAGTACCCCACCAGCATCTGGTGAGTTTCCTAGGTGGGGGAGGCACTGGACTTTTTGTCGCCATCTTGGCTCTGTCCTCCAGAACTTTTTTTTAAATGTAGAGACTTCTTTAATTTTTCAGCAGATCAGTGTTTTCCTTCATTGTTTCTTCTTTGCTTTTATGCTTAAAAAGTATATTCCATGCTTTTTCCAAAACCAGTCCTTTTCCACACCAGTCTTGAGATCAAATCTTAACTACATTTTCCTTTGTTGCTTCCTCAGTTTCATTTATATTTAATTCTTTAATAACTTATGAATTTACCATGGTGTCTGATGTGAAGTATGATTTCATACATTTTCCAGTTAGTTAATCAATATACTAATCCCCTTTACTTATTTATTTTAATGTTTAAATTAATTTTTATTGGAGTATAATTGATTTACAATGTTGTGTTAGTTTCTGCTGTACAGCAAAGAGAATCAGTTATGTATATATTGTTATACACACAAGAGAAGACTCTACACATGGACATCACCAGATGGGCAACACTGAAATCAGATTGATTATATTCTTTACAGCCAAAGACAGAGAAGCTCTGTACAGTCAGCAAAAACAAGACCAGGAGCTGACTGTGGCTCAGATCATGAGCTCCTTATTGTCAAATTAAGACTTGAATTGAAGAAAGTAGGGAAAACCACTAGACCATTCAGGTATGACCCTTGTGATTATACAGTGGAAGTGTGAAATAGATTTAAGGGACTAGATCTGATACACAGAGTGCCTGATGAACTATGGATGGAGGTTCATGACATTGTACAGGAGACAGGGATCAAGACCATCCCCAAGAAAAAGAAATGCAAAATGGCTGTCTGAGGAGGCCATACAGATAGCTGTGAAAAGAAGAGAAGCTAAAGGCAAAGGAGAAAAGGAAAGATATACCCATTTGAATGCAGAATTCCAAATAGCAAGGAGAGATAAGAAAGCCTTCCTCAGTGATCAGTGCAAAGAAATAGAGGAAAACGATAGAATGGGAAAGACTAGAGATCTCTTCAGGAAAATTAGAGATATCAAGGAATATTTCACACAAAGATGGGCTCAATAAAGGGCAGAAATGGTATGGGCCTAACAGAAGTAGAAGATATTAAGAAGAGGTGGCAAGAATACACAGAAGAACTGTACAAAAAAGATCTTCACGACCCAGAAAATCATGATGGTGTGATCACTCACCTAGAGCCAAACATCTTGGAATGTGAAGTCAAGTGGGCCTTAGAAAGCCACTATGAACAAAGCTAGTGGAGGTGACAGAATTCCAGTTGAGCTATTTCAAATCCTAAAAGATGATGCTGTGAAAGTGCTGCACTCAATATGCCAGCAAATTTGGAGAACTCAGCAGTGGCCACAGGACTGGAAAGGGTCAGTTTCATTCCAATCCCTAAGAAAGGCAATGCCAAGAAGGCTGAAACTACCACACAACTGTACTCATCTCACATGCTAGGAAAGTAACGCTCAAAATCCTCCAAGCCAGGCTTCAATAGTACATGAACCATGAACTTTCAGATGTTCAAGCTGGATTTAGAAAAGGCAGAGGAACCAGAGAGCAAACTGCCAACATCCACTGGATCATGGAAAAAGCAAGAGAGTTCCAGAAAAACTTCTATTTCTGCTTTATTGACTATGCCAAAGCCTTTGACTGTGTGGGTCACAACAAACTTTGGAAAATTCTGAAAGAGATGGGAATACCAGACCCCCTGACCTGCCTCCTGAGAACCCTGTATGCAGGTCAGGAAGCAAAAGTTAGAGCTGGACATGGAACAACAGACTGGTTCCAAATAGGAAAGGGAGTACATCAAGGCTGTATATTGTCACCCTGCTTATTAAACTTATATGCACAGTACATCATGAGAAATGTCGGGCTGGATGAGGCACAAGCTGGATTCAAAATTTCCAGGAGAAATATCAATGACCTCAGATATGCAGATGACACCACTCTTATGACAGAAAGCGAAGAAGAACTAAAGAGCCTCGTGATGAAAGTGAAAGAGGAGAGTGAAAAAGTTGGCTTAAAACTCAACATTCAGAAAATAAAGATTATGGCATCCAGTCCCATCACTTCATGGGAAATAGATGGGGAAACAGTGGCAAAATTTATTTTGAGGGGCTCCAAAATCACTGCAGATGGTGATTGCAGCCATGAAATTAAAAGACACTTACTCCTTGGAAGAAAAGTTATGACCAATCTAGATAGTGTATTAAAAAGCAGAGACATAACTTTGCCAACAAAGGTCCGTCTAATCAAGGCTATGGTTTTTCCAGTGGTCATGTATGGATGTGAGAGTTGGACTATAAAGAAAGCTGAGCACTGAAGAACTGATGCTTTTGAACTGTGGTGCTGGAGAAGACTCTTGAGAGTCCCTTGGACAGCAAGGAGGTCCAACCACTCCATCCTAAAGGGAATCAGTCCTGAATATTCATTGGAAAGACTGATGTTGAAGCTGAAACTCCAATACTTTGGCCACCTGATTCAAAGAAATGACTCATTTGAAAAGACCCTCTTGGTGGGGAAGAGTGAAGGCTGGCGGATAAGGGGATGACAGAGGATGAGATGGTTGGATGGCATCACTGACATGAGTTTGAGTAAACATCGGGAGTTGGTGATGGACAGGGAGCCCTGTGTGCTGCAGTCCATGGGGTCACAAAGAGTGGGACACAACTGAGGGAACTGAACTGAACTGATACATTTGTGACTCTTCTTTATATTCTTTTCCCATAGACCTCATTACAAAGTACTGAGTAGAGTTCCCTTTGCTATACTAAATAGATTCTTATTAGTTATCTTTTATATATGGTAGTGTGCATGTTGTTTTTGTTGTCCAGTCACTAAATCATGTCTGACTCTTTGCCACCCCATGGACTGCAGCAATGCCAGGCTTCCCTGTCTCCCAATTTCTCTCTCCTTCCCCTTTTCCCCTTGGTAACCACAAGTTTGGTTTCTGCATCTGTGACTCTATTTCTGTTTTGTAAATAAGTACATCTGTACCACTTTTTGAAGTGAAGTAAAAGTTGCTCAGTCATGTTCAGCTCTTCATGACCCCATGGACTGTAGCCTACAAGGCTCCTCTGTCCATGGAATTCTCCAGGCAAGAATACTGGAGTGGACTGCCATTCCCTTCAGGGGATCTTCATAACCCGGGGATAGAGACTGGATCTCCTGCAAGGCAGGCAAATTCTTTACCATCTGAGCCAGTAGGGAAGGCCATTTTCTTAGATTCCACATATAAGTGATATCATATGATAATTGTTTTTCTCTGTCTGACTTACTTCACTCAGTATGACAATCTCTAGATCCATCCATGTTGCTGCAAATGGCCTTATTTTGTACTTTTTAATAGCTGAGTAATATTCCATTATAAATATGTACCATATCTTCTTTATCCGTTCCTCTGTTGATGGACATGTATGTTGCTTACATGTACTGGCTTTTGTAAATAGAGCTGCACTGAACATTGTAGTGAGTGTGTCTTTTCAAATTATGGTTTTCACTGGATCATATGGTAGCTCTATCTTCATATTGTTCTCCATAGTGGCTATACCAAATGACATTCCCACCAACAGTATAGGAGGATTCCCTTTTGCTCTGCACCCTCGCCATCATCTGTTGTTTGTGGATTTTTTGATTATGGCCATTCTGACTAGTGTGAGGTGATTCCTCCTTGTAGTTTTAATTTGTATTTCTCTAATAATTACTGCTGTTGACCATCTTTTCAGGTGCTTTTTAGCCATCTGTATGTCTTCTTTGGAAAAATTTTTATTTAGACCTGCCCATTTTTTGATTGGGATGTTTGTTTTTTTGGAATTGAGCTGCATGAACTGTTTTATGTATATGACATTAATCCCTTCTCAGTCTCTTCATCTGCAAATATTTCTCTCATTCTGAGGGTTTTTTCATTTTGTTTATGGTTTACTTTCCGACTGGAAAGCTTTTAAATTTAATCTCCCATTAGTTAATTTTTTTTAAATCACTCTAAGAGATGGATCTAAAAAGAACTTGCTGCAATTTATGTCAAAGAGAGTTCTGCCTATATTTTCCTCTAAAAGTTTCACAGTATCTGGCTTTACATTCAGGTATTTAATACATTTTGAGTTTATCTTTCCGTATGGCATTAGGGGATGTTCAAATTTTATTCATTTACATGTAGCTGTCTAGTTTTCCCAGCACCACTTATTGGATAGACTGACTGTTCTGTGGCCCTTGCATAGCAAGTGTATTCTGCTATTTTTGGATGATGTGTCCCATAAGTATCTAGTAAGTCTCTCTGGTGTAGTCACTTAAGGCTTGTGTTTCCTTATTAAATTTCTGTCTGGATGATCTGTCCATTGGTGTAAGTGGGGTGTTAACATCACCCACTATTATTGTGTAACTGTTGATTACCCCTTTTATGGCTGTTAGTATATGCCTTGTATACTGAGGTGCTCCCACGTTAGGTGCATATTTACTTATAATTGTTTTATCTTCTTGGATTGATCTTTTGATCGTTGTGTAGCATCCTTTCTTGTCTCTTATAACAATCTTTATTTCAAAGTTTATTTTGTCTGATAAGTATATTGCTACTCCAGCATTCTTTTGATTCTATTTGCATGGAATATATTTTTCCATCCCCTCATTTTCAGTCTGTGTCCCTGGTCTGAAGCGGGTCTCTTGTACACAGCATATATAGATCTCTCTTTTGTATCCATTCAGTCAGTCTATCTCTTTTGGTTGAAGCATTTAATCCATTTACATTTAAGGTAATTATCAATATGTATGTTCTTATTGCCATTTTCTTAACTGTTTTGGATTTGTTTTTTGTTTGTTTGTTTGTTTGTTTTCTTTCTCCTTTTCTTCTACTCTCTTATGATTTGATGACTATCTTTAGTGGTGTGTCTGGGGTGCTTTTACTTGTGTGTTTCTGCTGTAGTTTTTTGCTTTGCACTTCCCATGAGATTTTGGTATAGTAGTCTATATAGGTGCAAGCTTGGTTTTTCCAGTAGTCATGGATGGATGTGAGAGTTGGACCATAAAGAAGGATGAGAGCCAAAGAACTGATACTTTCTAACTGTGGTGTTGGAGAAGACTCTTGAGAGTCCCTTGGACTGCAAGATCAAACCAGTCAATCCTAAAGGAAATCAACCCAAAGTTAGTAGAAGGAAAGTGTTGGTTTCTGCCATACATCAGCATGAATTAGCCACAGGTATACAAATATCCCTTCTCTCTTGAACCTCCCTCCCACCTCCCAGAGCCAAGGTTTGAGTTTCCTGAGTCATACAGCAAATTCTTCTTTTTATTTCCTAACTGATGCTACATAGTTTGTATTGAAGTTTGTTATAGCATTGTAATCATAAGACAGTATTTTTTAAATTTTGTGTTATTTTTAATTGGAGGATAATTACTCTACAATACTTTGGCCACCTGATGAAAAGAGCCAATTCACTGGAAAAGACCCTGTTGCTGGGAAAGACTGAAGGCAGGAGAAGGGGATGACAGAGAAAGAGATGGTTAGATTGCATCACTGACTCAATGGACATGAGTTTGAGCAACCTCTGGGAGATACTGAAAGACAGGGAAGCTTAGTGTGCTACAGTCCACAGAACACAAAGAGTCAGACACGACTGAGTGACTGAACAACAACAATATTATTCTGAAAGGTGAAAAGCTGGAAGCATTTCTGCTAAGATCAAAAAGAATAAATGATGATAAATGGGATTGTTTCCAAGATTTCTTTCTCTGCTCTTTCATTGTTAGTGTATAGGAATCCAAGAGAGTTCTGTGTATATATTTTGTATCCTGAAACTTTGCCAAATTCATCGAAGAGCTATAGTCAGTTTCTGGTAGCATCTTTAGGATTTTTCTATGTATAGTATATAATTTACAAGAGTTAGTTTCACTTAAAGCTAGCTTAAAACTCAACATTTAAAAACTAAGATCATGGCATCTGATCCCATCACTTCATGGCAAATAGATGGGGAAACAATGGAAACAGTGACAGAGTTTATTTTCTTGGGCTTCAAAATCACTGCAGATGGTGACTGCAGCCATAAAATTAAAAGACACTTGCTCCTTGGAAGAAAAGCTATGACAAACCTAGATAGTGTACTAAAAAACAGAGATATTACTTTGCCAACAAATGTCCACTCTCGCCACTATTATTCAGCATAGTATTGGAAGTCCCAGCCACAGCAACTAGAAAACAAAAAGAAATAAAAGGAGTCCAAATTGGAAAAGAAGAAGCAAAATTGTTTATAAAGCACAAATCAAGCCTCAGTAATTTTAATAAAACTGAAATCATATCAAGCATCTTTTCTGACCATGATACTATGAGATTAGAAGTCAATTACAGCGAAAAAACTGAAAAAAGCACAAACATCCAGAGATTAAATAATATGGTATTAAATAACCAATGAATCACTGAAGAAATCAAAGAGGATGTTAAAAAACATACTGAGAGACAAATGACAGTGAAATCACCAAGACCCAGAACCTATGGAAAGCAGCAAAAGCCCTTCTGAGAGGGAAGTTTATAGCAATACAGTCTTATCTCAAGAAACAAGAAAAATCCAAATAAGCAACCTAACCCCAAACCTACTGCAGCGTGGCTTACTCTAGAGGTGGGTCAAGGAGGATCTTGCTGTGATGCATGTCATAGTCTTCTGCCTATATTTTACTCTAAGAGTTTTATAGTTTCTGGCCTTACATTTAAATCTTTAATCTATTTTGAGTTTACTTTTGTGTATGATATTACAGTGTTCTAATTTCATCTTTTTAAATGTAGCTGTCCAGTTTTCCCAGCACCACTTACTGAAAGTGAAAGTGAAGTTGCTCAGTCATGTCTGACTCTTTACGACCCCATGGACTGCAGCCTATCAGGTTCCTCCGTCCATGGGATTTTCCAGGCAAGAGTGCAGGAGTGGGTTGCCATTGCCTTCTCCAGGGGATCTTCCTGACCCAGGAATTGAACCCAGGTCTCCTGCATTGCAGGCTGACACTTTACCATCTGAGCCACCAGGGACCACTTACTGAAGACACTCTTTTCCCTGTTGTATATTCTGGCCTCCTTTGTCAAAAATAAGGTGCCCATAGGTGTGTGGCTTTATCTCTGGGTTTTTTTTTATCTTGTTCCAATGGTCTGTTTTTCTGTTTTTGTGCCAATACCATACTGTACAAGTTTGCACGCCCACCAACAGTGTAAGACTTCCCTTTTCTTCACACTCTCTCCAGCATTTATTGCTTGTAGACTTTTTGATGATGGCCATTCTGACTGGTATGAGGTAATTCCTCATTGCAGTTTTTATCTGTATTTCTCTAATAATGAGCGATGTTGAGCATCTTTTCCGTTTGTGTCCATTTGCTTTTGTTATTTAGTTGCTCAGTCGCGTCTGACTTTTGCAACCCCATGGACTGTAGCTGGCCAGGCTCCTCTGTCCATGGGATTTCCCAGGGAAGAATATTGGAGTGCGTTGCCATTTGCTACTCAGGGTATCTCTCAACACAGGGACCAAACCTATATCTTTTGCATTGGCAGGCAGATTCTTTACCACTGAACCACCAAAGAAACTATGTTCATTTGCCATCTGTATGTCTTCTTTGGAGAAATGCCTGTGTAGATCTTCCACCATTTTGGATTGGGTTGTTTTTTATATTGAGCTGCAGAAGCTGTTTGTATATTTTGAAAATTAATCTCTTGTCAGTTACTTTGTTTTCAAATATTTTCTCTGATTCTGTGGGTTGTCTTTTTGTTTATGGTTTCCTTTCCTGTGCAAAAACGTTTAAGTTTATTTAGGTCCCATTTACGTGAACTGTGAACTTCCAGATGTTCAAGCTGGATTTAGAAAAGGCAGAGGAACCAGAGATCAAATTGCCAACATCCGCTGGATCATCAAAAAAGCAAGAGAGTTCTAGAAAAACATCTACTTCTGCTTTATTGACTATGCCAAAGCCTTTGACTGTGTGGATCACAATAAACTGTGGAAAATTCTTCAAGAGATGGGAATACCAGACCACCTGACCTGCCTCTTGAGAAACCTATATGCAGGTCAGGAAGCAAGTTAGAACTGGACATGGAACAACAGACTGGTCCCAAATAGGAAAAGGAGTACATCAAGGCTGTATATTGTCACCCTGCTTATTTAACTTATATGCAGAGTATATCGTGAGAAACGCTGGGTTGGATGAAGCACACGCTGGAATCAAGATCGCTGGGAGAAATATCAATGACCTCGGATATGCAGATGACACCACTCTTATGGCAGAAAGTGAAGAGGAACTAAAAAGCCTCTTGATGAAAGTGAAAGAGGAGAGTGAAAAAGTTGGCTTAAAGCTCAACATTCAGAAAACGAAGATCATGGCATCCAGTCCCATCACTTCATGGGAAATAGATGGGAAAACAGTGTCAGACTTTATTTTTTGGGGCTCCAAACTGCAGATGGTGAATGTAGCCATGAAATTAAGACACTTACTCCTTGGAAGGAAAGTTATGACCAACCTATATAGCATATTGAAAAGCACAGACATTACTTTGCCAACAAAGGTCTGTCTAGTCAAGGCTATGGTTTTCCCAGTGGTCATTTATGGATGTGAGAGTTGGACTGTGAAGAAGGCTGAGTGCTGAAGAATTGATGCTTTTGAACTGTGGTGTTGGAGAAGACTCTTGAAAGTCCCTTGGACTGCAAGGAGATCCAACCAGTCCATCCTAAAGGAGATCAGTCCTGGGTGTTCATTGGAAGGACTGATGATGAAATTGAAACTCCAATACTTTGGCCACCTCATGCGAAGAGTTGACTCATTGTAAAAGTCCCTGATGCTGGGAGGGATTGCAGGCAGGAGGAGAAGGGGACAGAGGATGAGTTGGCTGGATGGCATCACTGACTCGATGGACGTGAGTCTGAGTGAACTCTGGGAGTTAGTGATGGACAGGGAGGCCTGGCGAGCTGCGATTCATGGGGTCACAAAGAGTCGGACACGACTGAGCGACTAAACTGAACTGTTTACTTTTGTTTTTATTTCCATTAATCTAAGAGGTGGATCCAAAAATAGTGCTCCAGTTTATGTCAGAGCATTCTCCCTATGTTTTCCTCTGTAAGTTTTACAGTATCCAGCTTTCATTTAAGTCTTTAATCTATTTTGAGTTTATTTTTGGGTATGGTGTTGTGTTCTAATTTTATCCATTTACAGGTAGCTGTCTAGTTTTCCCAGCACCACTTCTTGAAGAGACTGTCTTTCTCCATTGTATACTCTTGCCTCCTCTGTCATAGATTAGGTGACCACAGGTGTGTGGGTTGTCTCTGGGCTTTCTATCCGGTTCCATTGATTTATATTTCTGGTTTTGTGCCAGTAGCTTTGTAGTATAGTCTGAAGTCAGGGACCCTAATTCCTCTAGCTCTGTTTTTCCTTCTCAGGATTACTTTGGGTATTTGAGGTCTTTCGTGTTTCCATACAAATTGTTAAAAAAAAATTTTTTTTTCTTATTCTGTGAAAAATGGCATTGGTAGTTTGATAGGGATTGCACTGAGACACACTGGGTGCATGTGTGCATGCTTAGTTGCTGTCATGTCCAGTTCTTTGCAATCCCATGGACTGTAGCCCACTTGGCTCCTCTGTACATGGGGTTCTCCAGGCAAGAATACTAGAGTGGGTAGCCATTCACTTCTCCAGGAGATCTTCCTGACCCAGGGATTTAATCTGGATTCCTGCACTGTAAGCAGATTTTTTTTTTTTTTTTTTTTTTTACCATCTGAGCCACCAGGGAAGCCCAAGTCATTTTCACAACGTTGATTTTTTTCAATCCAAGAACATACTATCTCTCCATCTGTTGGTGTGATCTCATTTTTTTTCGTCAGTATCTTGTAGGTTTCTGAGAACAGGTCTTTTGCCTCCTTAGGTAGGTTGATTCCTAGATATTTTATTCTTTTTGATGCAATGGTGAATGAGATTGTTTCTCATCTGTCTGATCTTTTGTTGGTGGTGTATAGGAATGCAAGAGAATTTTCAATAGATTTTCCAGTTTTATTGAGTTTCTCATATATTGTCTTTCGGTTACATAGATATTCTCTATTGTTCTTCCTGTTTTCTATTTTACTGATTTTTATTATTCCACTTCTTATGTTTACTTTGGATTTAATTTCTTCCTCTGCTAATTTCTTAAGGCAGAAGATGAAGTCATTAATTTGATCTTTTCTTCAAATATAGGCCTAAGTACTGTTTCAGCAATATGCCATCAGTTTTGATGTTTTCATTTTTATTGTTTAACTGGTTTTCTAATTTCTCATTTGATCTCCTTTTAATCCATAGGTTATTTAGAAGTATGTTACCTCATTTCCAAACATCTCTGGATGTTTTCCAGAGATCTGTTCCTAATTTCTAATTTAATTCCATTGTGGTGAAGGAATGTCACTTATATGACTTGAATCCTTTAGAATTTAGAATTGCCACTCATTTTTATGACCCCGAACCTGGCTTATCTTGGTATACAGATCACATACACAAAAAAGAATGTGTGCTCTGTGGCAAGTGGAATTTTAGAAATGTTAATCAAGACAGCAGGTTGAGAGTGGTGTTCAAGTTTTATATGTTCTCAGTGACTGCTGTGGTCACTTCACAGAAACAGGAGGGACCTCCAGCCAAACTGTGGTTTGGATATTGAGACACACATGCATACACATGTGCACACACACAATCGAAAGATGATAAACAGGCTTGTTACTCACATTATGAGGTGTTAAGATCCAAAACAGATTGAGTGAGCAGGTATAATAACCATAAAAACCCTATAGGCATTGGGGTTTTTATGGTTATTAGGGAGTAGAGTCAGGATGAGGCTTCCACTTACAGTGTGAATTTCCCGTGATGCCAAGGGATGGGGCACTAGGGTTTAGCTTATCAGCATGCCCAGATATGGAGCGGAGAGGGGAGGTGATGCTTAAAAGCTGTTGGCACTCAGACCTCAAAAATGGAGTCACCTCTATTACAATGGCTTTCTATCTACTTGTTGGGTCATTTACTGAAATAGCTGGCTGTGGCTGTGAATTTGTCTATTGCTCTCTTTGCAGTTTTATCTGTTTTCCAGGGTTTTATCTGGGACTAGGGTTTTCCTGGAGGCTCTGGAGAGCCACTGAGCACTTCTAAGCAGTGGAGGAAGCTGTGTGTGCAGATCCCCAGGACAGCAATATGCAGGATCTGCCCCCTGGGATAGTGGCTTGACCATCAACATCACCTGCCTGTCCCTCTGCCTGTGCTGATGAATACAGCAATTGAGCTGCTTCCAGAGGGCCATCTCCATTTTCAGGGAGGACCTAGCTGCTCCTGCAGTTGAGGTGAGGTTGACTCTGCTATATGGGGGTCCTAGGAGGTAAGGTAGCCACTGGCTTCTGCTCCCGAAATGTGCTGTGGGAAGTGCTCAATGATGCTGTAGTGTGAACAGGTATTCAGTCTGTTCCAACCCAGCCTCTCCCCTTTGCCCAACCAGAAACATACCCCCTAATAAAGGAATCTGATAGCTGCCTACTCAAATTCTGGAGGAAGCTTGTGCCCTCATAGGTGTTTACATCCAAGGGCTACTGGATGTGAACCTGTGAGCCCATGCTGGGTTTCCACACTTCAGCCATCTACCCTTGCAATTTTAACCATTCGCTCATGGCACTCCACTCCAGCACTCTTGCCTGGAAAATCCCATGGACGGAGGAGCCTGGTGGGCCACAGTCCATGGGGTCGCTAAGAGTCAGACACAACTGGGCAACTTCACTTTCACTCTTCACTTTCATGCATTGGAGAAGGAAATGGCAACCCACTCCAGTGTTCTTGCCTGGAGAATCCCAGGGATGGGGGAGCCTGGTGGGCTGCCGTCTATGGGGTCGCACAGAGTCAGACGCGACTGAAGCGACTTAGCAGCAGCAGCATGTGCTACTTTTACCTTTGAGTACTATTATCTTATGGCCAATTTTTACCATTAGCTCATACTTGCTTAAAAGGAATGATTTAAATAAATTTGCAATCTGAAAAAGTAAACTGTGCATTATTGCCATCAATAGAAAACCTAAGTAACAAAAGCCACAAACGGACAGTGACAAAATGAACACAATGAAAATACACAATGTTGTTACACGTGGTAAAACATGTGCCTACTCTGCTTCATCACAGAGAGCACACACTGGCACATGTCCACTTGGCCTGGGCAGCAACACCAACAGCTGACAGGGATGAAGTGGGCAGCCCCTATGTATGCCCCAAAATTTCACCTGCACACCCTCTGAGAAGCTGTGGGGAGGCAGGAAGCCTGTGCTGCTCTGCTTTTGTCAGCCAGTTGGATAGGTACTGAGTCTAAGGGGCTGGCAATTTGTGTGACAACCAAACATAACACTTGGGGACACCTTGACAACTACAATGTCACACAAAGCATCTGTGGGCTCCAGTGGTGACATAGCCCAGGTGCTGCTGCTCCAACTCTACATTCTTCACTGGAGGAAACACTAAATCACACTCAGAGATTAATGGAAAACCAAGATACAATTTTCTCATCCCAATGAATGGGACCCCCTGAATTCTACACCAAACTCCAGGTCCCAGTGTGATCCTCCTTTCCAGCTGACCAGGCTGCAACTTTACTACTGCACGCTACTCTGTGAAGCCCCTAGCCAGTTCCCTGGCTTTCACACTGTGCTTCGGACACCCTACCATGGTGGTGGTGCAGCCCTACAAGGGCCACTGGGCCGATCCCACCCACTACTGAAGTCAGGGGCTTCAGACCTGGGCCTGGCCCCTCCTAGTGGTGCATGTGAAATCTGAACGAAGGGTCATTTCAAGCCACTGTGGATGCCTGTCCTGTGCCTGGGGGATGTATGATCATGTCAAGTGACAGAGTAAGGAAGCCTGAGGGGCAGCATAATGAATGGAGCTGTGTGCACAAAGGCCCAAGCCTGGATGGGCCAAGGAGCCATCAACAGAGATGGGCACCACTGTTCAGCCTCCAGGGCTCTGCATAGAAAGGGGCTGTCCTGGGTGTGAAGGAGGAGAATGAAAATTGGGGCCAGGATGCCTGCAACCCACAACCTCAGCTGCTTCTCTGAGAGGTGGGTCTTTATCACACGTCTGACCCATACTAGCTACTATCTGGACACAAGGACCTTGAGCTACCCTGGGCACTATTAAGCACCATAGAAAGTGTCATCCCTATATTCAAGAACCCCTTAGCTAAGGGTACTTACCCCCAGACCCGTCCAGCTGTGCGATCCCAGGAGTTTCTCCAACACCCTCATTCACTTACCACCATCGCGGGTTACCTGCCTGTCTGGGGACCACCAGAAAACAGAGTTTGAAAAACCAAAGTCCTGTTTCCCCCAAAATATTTTTTTATTCTTGCTTACATTTGTGTTTCCAATTGTGAATAAAAAATGCTTAGAAAGTGATTACAAAACATCGTGAACCGGACACGAGGCGTGGGCTCGCCTTCTCTGCGTGAGATGACACAGGGCCTGGCGTCTGGGTCTGGGTCGGCCTGCCTGGGCTCAGTCGGGCTTCTCACTTTCAGAATCTAGAAAACAAAACCGCCACAGCTCATTATAGGCCTGCCGTGACCACGTGAGGCCCCGGAAGTTGGAATGGTGACACCAGAGCTGTCACACTCCGTGGAGGACCGGGCCGCCTGACCACGACCCAGGCACTATACAGATAAGACTCCTGGCTGCCTCTGTCATCTGGCCTCCTTCCACACTGAGCAACCGCCCGAACCAGGCAGGGCCTCCCAGGGTCCGCACAAATGTTGCTCTGGAGAGTGAGGGACCTCTGGCTCCTTGGGCACAGCAAGCAGAGCAGCATCCCAAGCCGCCTCGGCCTCTGCTCAGAGCCAGTGCTGAGGTGGAGCACTGTGGGTGGCCGGAGCACAACGCCTGACTGCACCTCGGTGGAAACACAGGACAAACAGACCAGGGCAGAGACCCCAGCTGGGTGGAGTGGGAGGAACCGCAACCCCCAGCTTGAGTGCGTGCAGCAGGCATGCAGGGGCACCGCCAGCTGAGCAAAAGGCCATCAGGGCGGGTAAGCCAGGAAAACGTGGTGAGCCTTGCAGGGGGCCTCCCCCAACTTGCACCTGCTGGACAGCAGAGCCCCTCCAGTGACTGGAGTGCAGGTGGCCCAGCCCCCACCCAGCTGTGTCCAGGGTGAGTCACACAAACCTGGCTTTCTGTTAGACAACATGGACAGGGGTCAGAGACACCTTTCAGTTGGCCATGAGACTCATACCCTCCATAGGCAGAGGCTACTGTACATCCAAATGCAGTTCAGATTCAATGTCTGAAAGCCGAGTGAACAGGCTAACCTAGGCCCGGAGCCACAGAGCTGGCCTACGAGCCCTGCCCAACACCCCAGTCTCATCGTCCAAGTCAGGTCAGCTCAGCGTCAGTCACACCAGATCCTGCCAGGAAGACAGCACCTGCCACTCAGCCCCCTGGCCTCTCCTGGCCACCCCAGCCTCCTGGGCGAGGTGCTGACAGAAGCGTATTGCTGAGAGTGAAGCTGTGCCAGGACAGCAGCGCTGCCTGCCAGGGCTGCCCACCCGATGCTCCCTATGAGACTGGCTGGTTCAGCTTCTCTGTGGCCAGAAGTTAAGAAAAAGATGTGGCTCCACACTGTTTTCAAGCAAAAATGTTTATTTTTCTCCTTCAAATATACAATCTCTTGGAGAGTCTGTGCCACTGACCATTCCTGTTACAGGCCAGGACTCCAAACCGCATGTCTGGTACAGCAGGGCAGGTGTGGGAAGAGGGCAGTTTCCACCACTCTCAGGAACCAGGCGCACATGATTCTCAATCCAAGGACCCAGGGGCACATTACAGAGAACAGAAATCTCTTACTATAGCTTCATGCCCTGGCAGAAGATTCTGCATAATCACCTAGAAAATTCAATTCTAACTGAATTGACAGAATAATACATTTAAACCAAAAGAATTCAGCCAGTCCTAGTGAAGTCCCAAAGTACAACAGAACTATACAATTCACATCTGGGCAGCCCAACCAGCTGCCTCCCAGTGGGAAGTGGGAAACATCTTGGCCAGTGGGGAGTGGGGCCTTCAGCTCCCACCCTGGGCTGTTTGGTGCCTGTCTGAGATGAGTAGCACTGAAATTTCCAGGAGAGGATCCCTCCTACCCCCAGCACGATGGCTTGGTGCCTGCAGAACAGTCTGGAGGCCAGAGGTGGGCAGAGTAGCCTGTGAACACTGGGAAAGCTAGGCCCAGGTGGCCACAGGCCTCTGTGCAAACAACAGAAAAGGAAGGCAGGCTGGGAGGGGAGGTTGGTGGGTCCCCTGAGCAGAAGGGGCCACACTCTCTCTGCAGAGCAGGTGGCCTGCCTGTGCTTCTGCACCTCCAGACACAAACCTTTACCTCCCCCACACTCAGAGCAGCCCTGCAGGCTTTGGGTCATGTCTGCTTACCCAGCACTTTACAGCAGTTCCACATAGCCAAACACAGATGCTAACATTCCTGACTAAGAGATCAACTACCATTAGCAATGCACTGCCCCAATAACCATGCACCCCTGGGCAGTCTGCTGGCAGTGCCCACGGCACTGCAGTTGAGGGAATTTGTCCATCTGTTTGCTATCTGTGACCATACAGCTGGAGAGATCTCATTTTATGAGTACAAAGCAGAGTTACTCTAGCATTTGCAACTCTTCAATATTCAAGGTCACTAGTTCAATTTTTTTTAAAGCATGTACAACAGAAAAGATCAGACTTTAGCTTCAGATTTGTAAACCATTCATATCTCTGCAACTTAAAGTGGGAAATAGAGATATCAATGCACAAACCAACTATAAATGAAATACACCTTTCCTGATACACGGTTTTTTAAAACACGTCTTTCCATCAGGGAATGGAAAAGCTGGAATTCAAGGCACTGTACTTCTGCAGGGTTATTACAATGTTCTAACCATCGATTCAAGTACAGGAAGTGAGTGCAAAGACAGCAAGTGTTGACCACAGGAACCTAAGAGGAAATAAGGTCTGCAGCAATAAAGGAAGCAACGATTGCTGCCCATGTGCCAGCTCCCTGGCTGGACACCCATGAGCAGACAGGGAAGGACTCGGAGGCCAAACCACAACCCGACTCCTCCAGGCTGTTCAGTGTCTTCCACTGGCAAGTAGTGAGACAGAGAGCTACATGATCTGCAGCCTGGGGCCGGGCATGCTGACCACAGTTGGCCTGAAGAACACAGGGAGGGCTGGCGCATCTGCTGCGCCCAGGCTTGGCCCCGCGTTGAGGCTCCGGCTGCCTGCCTGGGCTGCCCAGGGACCCCAGGACACTGGAGCTGGGATCAGGCTTCCATACTGGCCCAAAGGTGGGGCTGGGAGGCAGGAGAGGGCAGTACCTGGCATGGGCACAGGAAGGGCTGAGGCAGCTCCAGGAATGACCACGGTGGGTACAGGGCTGGGTACCGGGGCCAGACATGGCATCCCCATTGCTGTTCGAGATGTGTTCATCTATAAGACAAGAAACATGGCTTCAATCAGCTAGCATCACTCAGTGGCCTTGGGGGTCCCTGCAGTTTCTCCATCCTCAGGAGAGGGTGGTCTCAGGACATGCCCTGGGGCACCTTTTAATGGCTGACATCAGAGTGAAAGTGTGGGGCAAGAAGGCAGCCACACGCCGTGAATGTCCACAGGCCAGAGTGGGCTTCAAAGCAGACCCAGCAGGACCTAAACCCTGAGTAACAGTGAGGGAACCACACACCCCCACCCAAAGGCCTCCTGCTTGACTAGTCAGTGTCATGATGGGAGGTCCAGAACAGCTGGGAGCTCTGCACGGCTGTGCCCAGAGATCTGGAGTGGGGGGCAGGGCGGCACCTCTGCTCCCTGCTCCTCAGGTACAGCCCCGGAAGAGAAGCAGCACAATGAGAAACAAGCTGTGATGGTTAGTGAGGCCAACATGGCCACGATGCAGAAACCTTATGAAGCCACTGCAAGAAGAGATTACAGACCAACAGCCTTCAAACTCTCTAGACACAATGTTGGCAAATATAACCAAGCAATTAAAAAAAAAAAAAAAAGATAAAACATCAGAGCCAAGTGAGGTTTTGCCCCACGAATGCAATGATGTCATCCCAGCAAAAATCACTGCATCTCCCCACAGTTACATACCAAAGGAGAATTCCATGTGATGCTCCCCACAGATGCAGGGGGAGTATCTGAGAAGTTCCACACTCCTTCACAGAAAGCACAGGGTCCCTCCTCCATCTGGAAGGGCCTCTGTAGAACCCACAGCCAACCCTGTGCCAATGGTGAAATGCCAAATGTATTTCCCCTTGCCCCTTGCTCCCCTTGCCCCTAGCCAACACTGTATGGGAAAGTTCCAGCCAATAAAAGAAAAGGAATAAGGAACACAGACTGAAAAGAAAAAGGAAAACCATCCTTATTTGCAGACGACAAGACCGTGTATGGAGAAAACCAAAAAGAGCAGACAAACCAATTTCTAGAACTAAGAAGTTAATTTAGCAAGATTGCAGGATACAAGGTACAAAAAATAACCATATTTCTATATGCTACCAACATAATCTGTAAAAGGATATTTTAAAGCAATAAAATTTATAATCACATTCCAAAATATCAACTATCTCAAGGTTAAATTTAATGAAAGATGTGTAACACCTTTACACTGAAAACTACAAAACTTCACTGAGAGAAAATTAGACATAAACAAAGAAACGTCATGTTTATAATAGACTCGCTACTGTTAATGTGTCAAATCTTACCCAGATGATCAACAGACTTAATACAATCAGAATAAAAATCCAATAAGGCTATTTTGTAGATATATACAGGCGGTTTCTAAAATGCAGATGGAACTATTAAAAACCTAGAAAAATCAAGAAATTTTTGGAGGACAAATAAGTATTAACAGATACAAACTATACATAAAAAGATAAACATCAAGAATTTACTGTGTAACACAGAATTATACCTGATATCTTGAAATAACATATAATGGAATACAATTTGAAAAAAAAATGACCACTAACTAAGCCTTCAGCAAACAAAACCAGCAAATGCTGGGGAAGGCAGGACTCTGTTTTCCAGAGGTATCACTTATAATATTCAGATGTCCAGTTTTCACCAAGAAATCACAAATATTTATACACAGAAAATGGAAAGTATGATCCATACAAAGGGGAAAACTCATTAACAGCACCTGTCCCTGAAGAAGTCTAGACACTGTACTTACAAAATAAAGACTTTCAATCTACTGTTTCAAATACGTTCAAAGAATTAAAGGAAACATGGACAAAAAGGAAATCAGGATAATGACGCATGAACAACATGAGAATATCAATAAAGTCAAAGAAGTTATAAAAGGAACCAAATATTAGAGCTGAAATATTAGAGCTAAAAAGGATAATAACTGAAATTAAAATTCCACTAGAGGCTTCCCTAGTGGCTCAGATGGTAAAGCGTCTGTCTGCAATGCAGGAGACCTGGGTTTGATCCCTGGGTTGGGAAGATCCCCTGGAGAAGGAAATGGCAGCCCACTCCAGTATTCTTGCCTGGAAAATCCCATGGATCGCAGAGCCTGGTAGGCTACTGTCCATGGGGTCGCAAAGAGTCAGATACAACTGAGCAACTTCACTTCACTTCAGAGGAGCTCAAAAGCAGATCTGAGCAGGCAGAAAAAGAATCAGCAAATTTGAGACCATATAATTGAAATAGTCAGTTCTAAGAAACACAAAGGGAAAAAAAAGAAGATAAGTGTACAGAGTCTATCAAGAAGAGAAAACTAAAAACAGGAAAAAATACTTGAAGTACAGAAAGAAAAGACTGTCAACCAAGATTCTACACTGAGCAGGCTGAAGGAGAAACTAAGACTTCTGGATAAACAGAAACAAAAGCAGGTTGTTACTAAAAGATTTGCCTCACAAGAAATGCTAAACAAAAAACTTTCATTTCAGGTTGAAATGAAAGGATAATAGTAACTCAAAAGTCATGGGAAGAAATAAACGAAGCAACTACATAGCTAAATATGTAAGCCAATACTATTGTAATTTTGGTTGTAATTCCTTTTTCCCTTACATGATTAAAAAGGCAAATGCATTATGTAACAATTATAAATCCATGTGAATGGGCACACAGTGTACAAAGATGCAGTCTGTGCAAAAACACAGAGGAGAAGGGATGGAGTTACACAGAAGTAAAGTGCTCTCGCACTATTGAAACAAGGTGGTATCATTCACATAAAGCTGTTACAAGGCTAAGATTTTAACTGTAAACCCCAAGGTAATCAATAAGAAAATAAAAATATATACAGAAAAGTTAAAAGGGGGAGGAATCAAAACACACTACAAAAAAAACCTTAAGGCAACAATGAAGTAATTGAGGAATAAAAAACTGTAAGACATACAGAAAAAAAATCAAAACACAGTAGAAATCCTTTATTGTCCATAATTACTTTTAATGTAAATGGATTGAAATCGCTAAATAAAAGATTGGCAGACCGGATAAAAAAGCACAAGTGATCTATATGCTGTCTACAAAAAACTCACTTTCGATACAAACACACAAAGACGTTGAAAGTAAAAGGAGGGAGGAGAGGAGATCAAGATGGCAGAGTAGGAAGATGATGCCAACCTCACCCTCCCCCATGAACGCATCAAAAATACATCTAATATGTGGAGCAACTCTCCCTGAAAATAAACTGGAAATGGAAAGAAAAATTCTTCTAAAACAAAAGCTGTAAAAGAAAGAGCCATATGAGTCACGTAAGAAGGGAAAGGAGCTATCAGCCTGGGATCTGGGCCCACAGAAGAGAAGGGTGGTATGTGGCGGTCACCAGATCTCTCCTGCTGGTGATTTGACCTACATATTTGGTACTTCAGCTCTAGGGTCCAACATGCTGACCTTTACAGTATAGGAGTTCCAGAAGGGTATATGTCTTCTTCAGTGGTCTGAAAATCAACTGGACTTCGAGGAGGGTGAGAAACCTAGAAACCTAGACCCAAGCTTGCTTACTCCCAGGAATGAAGTGTAGGATGGCGTTCTGGAGAGTTTCATGAAACTGCCTAGCATGTGCCCAGCCCCTCTACCTCTGGAGATTTCCCACCAGGTTGAAAGCTGTCATTGCTAAGCAGAGTGTGTAGCTGGGGATGGAGCTGGCTCAAACCTAACCTTGCATATAAATGGGGCGAGTACAGCCACTGCTGGTACTCAGAGGCAGCAGATCAGGAGCTGATTGGGGCTGACTAGCTTGCTGGGACTGTCCCACTGTATACCCTGCCCTGCACCTGGTGCCCACTGCAGCCCTTTCTGCTCTGGCACTGTGCCTCCTGGGGCAAAGGTGCCATTTCTAGGAGAGGGTAGAGTGCACACTTGGAGGGAAAGCAACCAGCTCGGATACCACCCCTGCTCCAGCACCTGGGGACAAGTCCCCACCCCTGATAGGGTAGCGATGACCACTCAGCATAGAAGAAGCTTCAGTTCACACTTGGCTATGGCTCTAGTCCCTCCATCTCCAGCCCCATCACCCACCAGGTGATACCAGACAGCACATCCTGGGGGGAGACATGACCCATCAGATCCACCTCTCACATCAAAACTGCTGAGCACAGGCAGACTGCATAAAGGTCTCCACATAAGTACAACACACCAAGATCAGGATAGGTAACAGTTTCACCTAATTTCATAGCAAGAGGAAATGTTAAGCAAAGTGAGAAAACCAAAGAATGTCTTTCCAATGAAAGAACAATGACAAAACCACCAATAAGAACAGAGAGAATTTACCAGATAATGAGTTCAAAGCATTGGTAATAAGAATGTTAAACAAACTAGGGAAAAGAAAAGATGAACACAGAGAGAATTTTAACAAGGAACTAGAAAGTACAAAAACCAGTCAGAATTGAAGAATGAAATAACTAAAGTGAAAAACATACTAGAAAGAATTAAGAGAAGACTAAGTAATAGAGAAGAATGCACAAGTGATCTGGAAGACAGAATAATGGAAATCACCCAACCAGAATGGTAAAAAGATAAACAAATTTTTAAAATATGAGAACAGTTTAAGGAACCTCTGAGACAACATCAAGTATGCTAACATTCACATTATAGAGGTTCCAGAGAGAAGAGAGAGTGAAGAGGGTTGAAAATGTATTTAATGAAATTATGGCTGAAAATTTCCTGAACCTGAAGAAGGAAACAGATATCTAGGTATTCAGAGCATTCCAAACAAGATGAACTGAGAGATACAGACCAGAACGTATCATAGTTAAAATGGGAAAAGTTAAATTAAAGAGAAAAATTAAAGGTAGCCAGAGAAAAAGTCACATAAAGTCACATACAAAGGAGTACCCATAAGTCTATCCGCTGAATTTTCTGCAGAAACTTAGCAGGCCAAAAGGGAATGGCATGACATACTCAGAGTGGTCAAAGGGAAAAACCTACAACTAGGATTATTTCCAGCAAGACTATCATTCAGAATTGAAAGGGAAATAAAGAACTTCTCAAATAAGGAAAAACTAAAGGAGTTTAGCCAGAGAAGGCAATGGCACCCCACTCCAGTACTCTTGCCTGGAAAATCCTATGGACGGAGGAGCCTGGTAGGCTGTAGTCCATGGGGTCGCGAAGAGTCAGACACAATTGAGCAACTTCCCTTTCAGTTTTCACTTTCATGCACTGGAGAAGGAAATGGCAACCCACTCCAGTGTTCTTGCCTGGAGAATCCCAGGGATGGGGGAGCCTGGTGGGCTGCCGTCTATGGGGTCGTGTAGAGTCAGACATGACTGAAGCGACTTAGCAGCAAAGGAGTTTATCAATACTAAACCAATCCTAAAAGTAGTCTTAAATTGTTTTCCCCACGTGGAAAAGAAAGAGGTACAAGATGTAAGAATTTATCAGTTCAGTTCAGTTTGATCACTCAGTCGTGACTGATGTCTCTTTGAGACTCCATGGATTGCAGCATGCCAGGCTTCCCTGTCCATCATCAACTCCTGGAGTTTGTTCAAACTCACATCCATGAGTTGGTGATGACAGTAAGAATTTATAGGAAAGGAAAAACCCCACAAGTAAACACAAATATGTAGTAAAGGCTGTGGGTCAATCACTCAACATAAGCTAGTACAAAGATTATAAGACAAAAGTTAGAAAATCCACTATAACTACAATAAACAGTTAATGTATATACATGAAGATGTAAAATATGACATCAAAACCACAAAACATAGGGGAGGGTAGTAAAGTGTCCTTTAGAATGTATTTGAACTTAAATGGCTACCAGTTTAAAAAAGCAAATATACAGGTCAACATATATGAACCTCATGGTAACCACAATCAAAATACTACAATGGATACACAAAAAATAGAGAAAGTAACACAAGCATATCACTAAAGAAAATCATCAAATCAAAGGGAAGAAACTAAAGGAAGAAGAAAAGAATACAGAATGATAAAAACAACCAGAAAACAAGTAACAAAAAAGCAGTTAAATACAAACTTGTATGTATCTAAATGTTTCAATCAAAAGACAGAGCAGATAACTGGACCCATTTGTGTGCAAGAGACCCTCTTGAAAGACACACAGACTAGGATTTCTCTGGTAGTCTAGTCCATGGGGTCGCTGAGGGTCGGACACAACTGAGCGACTTCACTTTCACTTTACACTTTGATGCATGGGAGAAGGAAATGGCAACCCACTCCAGTGTTCTTGCCTGGAGAATCCCAGGGACAGGGGAGCCTGGTGGGCTGTCGTCTCTGGGGTCGCACAGAGCCGGACACGACTGAAGTGATTTAGCAGCAGCAGCAGTTATTAAGAATCCAGCTGTCAGTGCAGGGGTCATGGGTTTAATCCCTGGTCTAGGAAGATTCTACATGCCGTGGGGCTACTAAGCCCGTGTGCCACAACTACTGAGCCCACATGCTGCAAATCCTGAGCCAACATGCCTACAACTACTGAAGACTAAGTCTAGAGATTGAGCTCTGCAATGAAAGCAGTCGCTGCAATGAAAAGCCTGTGCACTGCAACTCGAGAGTAGACCCTGCTCACCACAACTAGAGAAAGCCTGCATGGAGCAATGAAGACACAGCATAGGCAAAAAATACATTAAAATAAATAAAAATTTCAAAAGACATGCAGACTATTTTTCATGCAAATGAAAATGACAAGAAAGCTGGTATCAATACTTACATCTTACAGATAAGACTTTAAAGGAAAGTCCATAAAAAATAAAACGAAGGGCATTATATAATGATATAGTGATCAATTAAAAAAAAGAATATAACATTCATTAATATATATACATCCCATATCAAATCAGATCAGATCAGTCGCTCAGTCGTGTCCGACTCTTTGAGACCCCATGAATCGCAGCACGCCAGGCCTCCCTGTCCATCACCAACTCCCAGAGTTCACTGAGACTCATGTCCATCGAGTCAGTGATGTCATCTAGCCATCTCATCCTCTGTCGTCCCCTTCTCCTCCTGCCCCCGATCCCTCCCAGCATCAGAGTCTTTTCCAATGAGTCAACTCTTCACATGAGGTGGCCAAAGTACTGGAGTTTCAGCTTTAGCATCATTCCTTCCAAAGAAATCCCAGGGCAGATCTCCTTCAGAATGGACTGGTTGGATCTCCTTGCAGTCCAAGACTCTCAAGAGTCTTCTCCAACACCACAGTTCAAAAGCATCAATTCTTCGGCGCTCAGCCTTCTTCCCAGTCCAACTCTCACATCCCTACATGACCACAGGAAAAACCATAGCCTTGACTAGACAGACCTTTGTTGGCAAAGTAATGTTTCTGCTTTTGAATATGCTATCTAGGCTGGTCATATAGGTACAACTAAATTTATGGAAAACAAATATTAACAGACATAAAAACAAGAAACTGACAATAATAGAAAAATAGTAGGAGAGTTTAACATTCCACTTACATCAAGGGACAGATTCATACAGATGGAAAATCAATAAGGAAACAGTGGTCTTAAATGACACACTAGACCAGATATACATAATAGATACATATATATAGGGCATTCCATCCCCAAAACAGCAGAATTCACATTTCTTTTCAACTTCACATGGAAATGAGCTCCAGGATAGATCACAGACTAGGCCACAAAACAAGTCTCAATAAATATAAGAGCACTGAAATTACATCATGCTTTTTTCCCCCAACCACAGCAGTGTGAAACTAGAAACCAATTACTGGAAGAAAAAACACAAACACATGGAGCCTAAATAACATGTCTTTAGAAGAAACAATGGGTCAGTGAGGAAATCAGAAAAAAAGAGAAATAAAAACAAAAACACACCTTTGTACCACTAATGTGATGCAGCAAAAGTAGATGTAATAGGGAACATTATAATGATACATACATATCTGAGCATACAAGAAAAATCAAGCTATCTTCTACGTAAATGAATTAGAAAAAGAACAAAGCTCAAGTCAGCACAAGTAAAGAAATAATTAAGGCATTATTTTAAAATAATATTTTTTATTGATCTTTATTGAAAAATAATAAAGATCAGAGAGGAAATGAATAAAATAGAGACAAAAAATAGAAAAGATCAATGGAAGCAAGAGATGATTTTTTAAAAGGATAGACAAAATTGATAAGCTTTTAGATAGGCTCATTAAGAAAAAAAGAGAATTCACATAAGCAAAGTAAGATAGGAAAGAGAAGACTACAACCAATATCAGTGAAACACAATATTGTCAGAGAATATTACAGACAGTTATATGCCAACAAGCTGAACAACCTAGAAGGAATGGATAAAAATCTGAGAAACACAAAATACTCAAAGACTGAATCAGAAAGACAGAAACAAACTGAACAGATCAATAAGAAATTGAATTAGTGTTAACAAAAAAAAAAAAAACACTGCCAGCAAACAAAAGTCCAGGTATAGATGGCTTCCCAGGGAAATTCTACCAAATACAATAAGAAGAGCTAATACCTAGCACCAATAAATGAAGCGGGGGAAACACTCCCAAATTCATTCTATGAGGCTATTATTACCCTGATAAAATTTAGGAAAAGGCATTACCCAAAAGAGAAAATTACTTCAGTATCTCTGATGAATATAGACACAAAAATCCTCAAAAATATTAGCAAACCAAATTCAACAACATATAAAAAGGATCATATACCATAATCAAGTGTGATTTATTCCACAAATGCAAAGATAGTTCAAAATCCACAAGTCAATCAGTGTGATACACCACATTAACAAAAGGGAGGATAAGAATCACATGATCACTTCAATAGACACAGGAAAAACATTTGACAAAATTCAACTTCCATTCATGATAAGGACTCACAACAAAGTTGGTACAGAAAAAAACATATTTCAACATAATAAAGGCCATTCATGACACATTGACAGCTAACATACTCAGCTTTTCCCTCTAAAATCAGGAACAAGATAAGGATGTCCACTTTTGCCACTTTCAACATAGTACTGGCAGTCCTAGCCACAGCAATCAGATAAGAAAAAGAAACAAAAGGTATCCAAATTTGAAAGGAAAAAGTGAAAATGTCACTATTTGCAGATGATATATTATATATAGAAAATTCTAAAGTCCCAACAAAAAACTATGAGAACTAATTAATGAATCCAATAAAGTTGTAGGATATAAGACTGACAAACAGAAACCTATTGCTTTTCTAAACACTAATAATCAACTATCAGAAAGCAATAAAATAATCCCATTTAAAATTGCACCAAAGAGAATAAAATATCTAGGAATAAACTTAACCAAAGAGGCAAAAGGTCTATAATCTAAAGACTACAAAACTAAGGCAAAGGAAACAAAAATAAAAATAAACAAGTGGGAATTAATTAAACTTAAAAACTTTTGCACAGGTAAAGAAACCTTTGACCAAAAGAAAAGACAACCTATTGAAAGTGAGAAAATATTTGCAAAGTATATGACCGATAAGGGGTTAATATCCAAAATAAATAAACAGCTCATATAACTCAATATAAACAAAACATCTTATTTTAAAAAATAGGCAGAGGACTGGAATAGATATTTTTCAAAGAAAACATACAGATGACCAAAGGCACATGAGAAGATTTTCAACACTGGTTATCAGAGAAACGTAAGTCAATACCACAGTGAGGCATCACCTTACACCTATCACAATAGCTATAACCAAAAAGATCACCAATAACAAATGTTGGCAAGGATACTGATAAAAGGGTACCCTAGTACACTGTTGATGGGAATGCAAATTGGTGGAGCCACTATGGAAAAATTATAGAGGTTTTTCAAAAAACTGAAACTAGAAAGACTATATGATTCAGCAATTCCATTCTTGGGTATGAATCAACAGAAAATGAAAACACTAATTTAAAAAGATACATGTACCTCAAACGCATGTTCACAGCAGCATTATGTACAACAGCCAAAATATGGAAACAACCTAAGAAACAGATGAATGGATAAAGATATGTGGTTTACATATATAATGGAATATTACTCAGCCATAAGAATGAAATTTTGCCATTCACATCAATATAGATGAAGCTGGAGAGTATTGTGCTTAGTGAAAAAAGTCAGAGAGAGAAAGACAAATACTGTATCTGATCAGATATATGTGGAATCTAAAAAAATGAACATAACAAAACAGATACAGATTCAAAGATATGCAGAAAATAAATTAGTGTCTACCAGTGGGAAGCTGGAGGGAGAGAGGGCAAGACAGTAGCTGGAGATTAAGAGATATAAACCAATATGTATAAAATAAATAAGCTACAAAGATATATTGTACAGCACAGGGAATATAGCCAACATTTTATAATAATTTTAATGATATACATCTATAAAAATATTGAATCACAATGCTGCACATTTGAAACTAATAAATAGTTTAAATCAACTATCAGTTCAGTTCACTTCAGTTCAGTCGCTCAATGGTGTCCGACTCTTTGTGACCCCATGAATCGCAGCATGCCAGGCCTCCCTGTCCATCACCAACTCCCGGAGTTTACTCAAACTCATGTACATTGAGTCAGTGATGCCATCCAGCCATCTCATCTTCTGTCATCCCCTTCTCCTCCTGCCCTCAATCCCTCCCAGCATCAGGGTCTTTTCCAATGAGTCAGCTCTTCGCATGAGGTGGCCAAAGTTTCGGAGTTTCAGCTTCAACATCACTCCTTCCAATGAACACCCAGGACTAATCTTTAGAATGGACTGGTTGGATCTCCTTGCAGTACCAGGGACTCTCAAGAGTCTTCTCCAACACCACAGTTCAAAAGCATCAATTCTTCGGTGCTCAGCTTTCCTCACAGTCCAACTCTCACATCCATACATGACCACAGGTAAAACCATAGCCTTGACCAGACAGACCTTTGTTGGCAAAGTAATGTCTCTGCTTTTGAATATGCTATCTAGGTTGGTCATAACTTTCCTTCCAAGGAGTAAGCATCTTTTAATTTCATGGCTGTAGTCACCATCTGCAGTGATTTTGGGGCCCAAAAAAAATAAAGTCTGACACTGTTTCCACTGTTTCCCCATCTATTTCCCATGAAGTGATGGGACCAGGTGCCATGATTTTCGTTTTCTGAATGTTGAGCTTTAAGCCAACTTTTTCACTCTCCTGTTTCACTTCTATCAAGAGGCTTTTTAGTTCTTCTTCACTTTCTGCCATAAGGCTGGTGTCATCTGCATATCTGAGGTTATTGATATATCTCCTTGCAATCTTGATTCCAGCTTGTGCTTCTTCCAGCCCAGCGTTTCTCACAATATACTCTGCGTATAAGTTAAATAAACAGGGTGACAATATACAGCCTTGACATATTCCTTTTCCTATTTGGAACCAGTCTGTTGTTCCATGTCCAGTTCTGAGTGTTGCTTCCTGACATGCATATAGGTCAGGAAGGTCTGGTATTTCCATCTCTTTCAGAATTTTCCCCAGTTTATTGTGATCCACACAGTCAAAGGCTTTGGCATAGTGAATAAAGCAGAAATACATGTTTTTCTGGAACTCTCTTGCTTTTTCCATGATCCAACGGATGTTGGCAATTTGATCTCTGGTTCCTCTGCCTTTTCTAAATCCAGCTTCAACATCTGGAAGTTCACAGTTCACGTATTGTTGAAGCCTGGCTTGGAGAATTTTGAGCATTACTTTACTAGCATGTGAGATGAGTGCAATTGTGTGGTAGTTTGAGCATTCTTTGGCATTGGAATGAAAACTGACCTTTTCCAGTCCTGTGGCCACTGCTGAGTTTCCCAAATTTGCTGGCATATTGAGTGTAGCACTTTCACAGCATCATCTTTCAGGATTTGAAATAGCTCAACTGTATTTCAATTAAAAAAAATTTTTTTTAAGAAAGTAAAATGACATGAAATAAAACTCCTGAGAGCTCATCCAAGATGGTGCAGCAGGAAGAGCTCGGGTTCACCCCCTCTCAGGAGCATACATACACACAAAAAATGCTGAGGAGCCATCAATAAAAAAGACTGAAAGTGGCCAAAAAAGATATGCTACATCCAAGGATATAAGGAATAAGCAAAAACAAGATGGTAGGAAGGGTATACTTGCAATATAATCAAATCCCATACACACTAGATGGACTATCCACAAACTGGAGATTGATCACATCGCAGAAGTTCTCCCACATGAGTTAGAGCTTTGAGCCCCAAGTCAGGTTCTCCAGGCTGAGGCTCTGATAGCAGAGGGAGGAGCCCCAAAAGTACCTGGCTTTGAAGGCCAGCAGGGCTTGACTGTAAGAGCTCCACAGGAGTGACTGAACTGAACTAGACCACAAAATAATGCAGAAAGATATAAATCATACAAAGTATACTTTCTAACACAATGGATGAAACTAAAAAACTAGACGACTGGCATATATATATACACATACATATACATACATACATAGAAAGTAAATGACAAACTCAAACAACCAAATAGTCAAAGACATTATCACAAGCAAAACCAGAAAACACCTTCAGTTCAGCCACTCAGTTGGGTCTGATTCTTTGCAACCCCATGAACTGCAGCACACCAGGCCTTCCTGTCCATCACCAACTCCTGGAGTGTGCTCAAACTCACGTCCATTAAGTCAGTGATGCCATCCAACCATCTCATCCTCTGCTGTCCCCTTCTCCTCCTGCCTTCGATCTTTCCCAGCATCAGGGTCTTTTCAAATAAGTCAGTTATTTGCATCAGATGGCCAAAGTATTGGAGTTTCAGCTTCAGCCCTTTCAATAAATATTCAGGACTGATTTCCTTCAGAATGGACTGGTTGGATCTCCTTGCAGTCCAAGCGACTCTCAAGAGTTTTCTCCCACACCACAGTTCAAAAGCATCAATTCTTTGGCGCTCAGCTTTCTTTATGGTCCAACTCTCACATCCATAACATGACTACTGAAAAAATCTAGCTTTGAATATAAGGACTTTTGTCAGCAAAGTAACGTCTCTGCTTTTTAATACGCTGTCTAGATTTGTCATACTTTTTCTTCCAAAGAGCAAGTGTCTTTTAATTTCATGGCTGCAGTCACCATCTGGAGTGATTTTGGAGCCCAAAAAAATAAAGTCTGACACTGTTTCCACTGTTTCCCCATCTATTTCCCATGAAGTGATGGGACCGGATGCCATGATCTTCGTTTTCTGAATGTTGAGCTTTAAGCCAACTTTTTCACTCTCCGCTTTCACTTTCATCAAGAGGCTCTTTTGTTCCTCTTCACTTTCTGTCATAAGGCTGATGTCATATGCATATCTGAGGTTATTGATATTCCTCCCTGCAATCTTGATTCCAGCGTATGCGTCACCCAGTCTGGCATTTTGCATGATATACTCTACATATAGGTTAAATAAGCAGGGTGACAATATACAGCCTTGACATACTCCTTTCCCAATTTGGAACCAGTCTGTTGTTCCAGGTCTGGTTCTAACTGTTGCTTCTTGACCTGCATACAGATTTCTCAGGAGGCAGGTCAGGTGGTCTGGTATTCCCATCTCTTAAGAATTTTCCAGTTTGTTGTGATCCACACAGTCAAAGGCTTTGGCATAGTTAATAAAACAGAAGTAGATATTTTTCTGGAATTCCCTTGCTTTTTCTATGATCTAACGGATGTCGGCAATTTGATCTCTGGTTCCTCTGCTTTTTCTAAATCCAGCTTCAACATCTGAAAGTTCACGGTTCACATATTGTTGAAGCCTGGCTTGGAGAATTTTGAGCATTACTTTACTAGCGTGTGAGATGAGTGCAATTGTGTGGTAGTTTGAGCATTCTTTGGCATTTCCCTTCTTAGGGATTGGAATAAAAACACATTTTCCAGTCCTGTGGCCACTGCTGAGTTTTCCAAATTTCCTAGCATTTTGAGTGCAGCACTTTCACAGCATCATCTTTTAGAATTTGAAATAGCTCAACTGGAATTCCATCACCTCCACTAGCTTTGTTCGTACTGATGCTTCCTAAGGCCCACTTGACTTCATATTCTAGGATGTCTGGCTGTGGCTCACACCATCGAGATTATCTGGGTCATGAAGAACTTTTTTGACTGCCCTGCAGATGCCGGATTTGCCGGCACCACGGGTGCGGCCGCCCTGCTGCGCCTGTGCCGTTGGGGCAGAGAGAAAGCGGCTATTTCTACGCTCAGTGCTCAGAACCATGGGCACTAAGAATGGTTTGTAGCCAAACATCAGTGGGAAAAAAAAAAAAAGAACTTTTTTGGATAGTTCTTCTGTGTATTCTTGCCACCTCTTCTTAATATCTTCTGCTTCTGTTAGGTCCAAACCATTTCTGTCCTTTATTGTGCCCCATCTTTGGATGAAATGTTCCCTTGGTATGTCTAATTTTCCTGAAGAGATCTCTAGTCTTTCTCATTCTATTGTTTTTCTCGATTTCTTTGCATTGATCACTGAGGGAGGCTTTCTTATCTCTCCTTGCTATTCTTTGGAACTCTGCATTCAGATGGGTGTATCTTTATTTTTCTCCTTTGTCTTTCATTTCTCTTCTTTTCTCAACTATTTGTAAGGCCTTCTCACACAACTATTTTGCCTTTTTGCATTTCTTTTTCTTGGGGATGGTTTGATCCCTGTGTCCTGTACAATGTCATGAACGTCTGTCCATAGTTCTTCAGGTACTCTGTCTACTGTATCTAATCACCTTAGAACAAATTAAAAGGAAAACACAATAGTGTCCAGAGGGAAATTTGTAACTGTAAAAGTCTACATTAAAAAAGAAAGATCTTAAGTCAACAACCTAACTGTATACCATAATAAAGATTATAAGTAAGGTACATACGGAAAATACAGAATAGAAAAACAATAAAGAAAAATCAATGAAATAAAAACTTGGTGTTTTAAAAAGATAAAAAACTGGCAAAGTTTTTAGCCACCAAACTGGAAATTCAGATGAAATATACAAATTCCTAGAAACACATAAACTTCCAAAACAGACTCAAGAGGAAACAGAAAAATCTGAATAGACCTATAACAAGTACTGAGATTGAATTATGAAGAAAAAAAGAAACTCTCAACAAAGAAAATCCCCAGGATAAGATGACTTCCCTGATGAGCTGTACTATTTAAAGAATTAAAACCAATACTTCTCAAACTCTTCCAAAAAGCTGAAGAGGTAGGAAACTTCCTAAATCATTACATGTAGCCAGCATCACCCTGATATCAAGGCTAAAGATATCACAATAAAAAAAAAATTATAACCTAATACCTTTGATAAATACTGATGCAGAAAGTAGCAAACTGCATTCAATCAATTCAATGACCAGGTGCAATTTATCTGAGGAATGCAAGGATCATTTAATATATGAAAATCAATCAACATAATATACCATTAGTAGAATGAAAGATTGAAAAGCTATGATCATCTAAATGCAGAAAAACCACTTGTCAAAATCTAACACTCTTTCATGACAAAAGCACTCAACATACTAGAAATAAAACAGAATATTCTCAGTATGATGAAGGCCATATATAAAGAATGATGTGAAATATCATTATGATGTGAAAAATCTGAAAGCTTTTCCTCTAAGATTAAGACAAAGATGGCCACTTTTGCCATTTCTATTCAATATAGTACTTGGAGTTCTAGCCGGAGAAATTAGGCAAGAAAAGGAGATAAAAGGCATCCAAACTGGAAAGAAAGAAGTGAAATTACCTCTGTTCAGAGACAACACGTTCTTCTATGCAGATAGCCCTAAAGAACATACACACACACATGCAGACAAACTGCTAGAATTTATGCATTTAGCAAAGTTGAAATGGCAACCCATTCCAGTGTTCTTGCCTGGAGAATCCCAGGGACGGGGGAGCCTTGTAGGCTGCTGTCTCTGGGGTTGCACAGAGTCGGACACGACTGAAGCGACTTAGCAGCAGCAGAAATAGAATAGCAGTTACCAGTGGCTGGATAACCAGAGTTACCAGAAACAGGGATTGTTGTTCCTTCAGTTCAGTTCAGTTCAGTCGCTCAGTTGTGTCCGACTCTTTGCGACCCCATGAATCACAGCATGCCAGGCCTCCCAGTCCATCACCAACTCCCAGAGTTCACTGAGACTCACGTCCATTGAGTCAGTGATGCCATCCAGCCATCTCATCTTCTGTCATCCCGTTCTCCTCCTGCCCCTAATCCCTCCCAGCATCAGGGTCTTTTCCAATGAGTCAAATCTTCACATGAGGTGGCCAAAGTAATGGAGTTTCAGCTTCAGCATCATTCCCTCCAAAGAAATCCCAGGGCTGGTCTCCTTCAGAATGGACTGGTTGGATCTCCTTGCAGTCCAAGGGACTCTCAAGAGTCTTCTCCAACACCACAGTTCAAAAGCATCAATTCTTCAGCGCTCAGCCTTCTTCACAGTCCAACTCTCACATCCATACATGACCACAGGAAAAACCATAGCCTTGACTAGATGGACCTTTGTTGGCAAAGTAATGTCTCTGCTTTTGAATATGCTATCTAGGTTGGTCATAACTTTCCTTCCAAGGAGTAAGCATCTTTTAATTTCATGGCTGCAGTCACCATCTGCAGTGATTTTGGGGCCCAAAAAAATAAAGTCTGACACTGTTTCCACTGTTTCCCCATCTATTTCCCATGAAGTGATGGGACTGGATGCCATGATCTTCGTTTTCTGAATGTTGAGCTTTAAGCCAACTTTTTCACTCTCCTCTTTCACTTTCATCAAGAGGCTTTTGAGTTCCTCTTCACTTTCTGCCATAAGGGTGGTGTCATCTGCATATCTGACGTTATTGATATTTCTCTCAGCAATCTTGATTCCAGCTTGTGTTTCTTCCAGTCCAGTGTTTCTCATGATGTACTCTGCATATAAGTTAAATAAACAGGGAGACAATATACAGCCTTGACGTACTCCTTTTCCTATTTGGAACCAGTCTGTTGTTCCATGTCCAGTTCTAACTGTTGCTTCCTGACCTTCATACAGATTTCTCAAGAGGCAGGTCAGGTGGTCTGGTATTCCCATCTCTTTCAGAATTTTCCACAGTTTATTGTGATCCACACAGTCAGAGGCTTTGGCATAGTCAATAAAGTAGAAATAGATGTTTTTCTGGAACTCTCTTGCTTTTTCCATGATCCAGCGGACGCTGGCAATTTGATCTCTGGTTCCTCTGCCTTTTCTAAAAACAGCTTGAACATCAGGAAGTTCACGGTTCACGTATTGCTGAAGCCTGGCTTGGAGAATTTTGAGCATTACTTTACTAGCATGTGAGATGAGTGCAATTGTGGTGGTAGTTTGAGCATTCTTTGGCATTGCCTTTCTTTGGGATTGGAATGAAAACTGACCTTTTCCAGTCCTGTGGCCACTGCTGAGTTTTCCAAATTTGCTGGCATATTGAGTGCAGCACTTTCTGAGTAGTTTCTGTCTGGGATAACAAAAAAGTTCTAGAAATGGATAGTCGTGAATAGTTAAGAAAAGAACCAAAACCTTATTAAGAATCACAGATATCTGAAGAACACAATCAGCAGAGCTGACCAACAGGACCTGGCCCAGCAAAGAGAGTTGATGCGGTGGAGTCTGAACAGAAAAGTAGAGACTAGCCTGCCCAAGGCTTGGGTGCAGACCCTGCAGGGCCTTGGGGCCAGGTTATAAGCTCTCAATTCTGTCCCAGAATAATGGAACATAGATTTGAGGAGTTTAATGGAGGTGCATTGTCAGGAGGGTGCTAGAGAAGAGGAACAGAGGAAGTTCAGACGGGGAGTGTGGATATGAGACGGAATCAAAGAGGATGACCTCAAGCACCTGTGGAGCTGGACCAAGACTGACAACTTGGGTCAAAAATCCAGTCCCAGCAAGCTTTAAGGAACTGAAAACACACGAAATTTGTTCTCTTACCACAGTCCATTTATGCTAAAAAAAAAAAAAAAACTAACAAAAAGATTAATAAATATATTGCTCAGTTGTGTCCAAATCTTTGCAATCCCATGGACTGTAGCATGCCAGGCTCTTCTGTCCATGGATTTCCCAGGCAAGAATACTGGAGTGGGTTGCCATTCCCTTCTCCAGGGGATCTTCCCGACCCAGGATTGAACCTGAGTCTCCTGCTTGGCAGGCGCGTATTCTTTACCACCTGAGAAGACCCTAATAACTATATTACCTCAGTTAATTACTATATTACCTCAAATCACCATAGAAACTATAAAATATTTGAACAGAAGGCTAAAGAAAATGCTATATATCAAAATCTTTGGAATGCAGCTAGTATCAGTAGAAGGCATTTTATAGCCTGAATACCTGTATTAAAAAAGAAGAAAGGCTCAAAATCAATGCACTACATATCTCAAGAAACTTTCTAGAAAAAAGTAACCCAAAGATAGAAGAAATAATAAAAGGAAGAAACTAATGAAATTACAGTAAAGAATTATCATCAAAGTGATGTGTTCTTTGAAAAGGCTAATAAAATTTATAAACTCAGAGAAATCACCATTATCAGGAATGAAAACAAGACATCACTGCAAATCCTGCAAACCGTGAAGAGAAGATATTATAAGCAACTTTATGCCAATTAATTGGAAAACTGAGATAAATTTAGAGATGTACCAATTGTTAGAAAAGCAGAATTTAACAGAAAGAATAGAAAACCTAAATGGTACTAAAACTGTAAAGGAAATGAAATCCATAATGGAAACCTTACCCTCAAGGGATGGAGAGAAATGTGACAAATACATACAAGCAAAATGCCAATCACAGCTCACAGGTAGAGGGTACCTGAGAGTTCACTGAAGAATTTTCAATCTTTTGTACATTTGAAACTTTTGAACCTTTCCACACTGAAAAAAATAAAATAAAAGGCCATCATCAAAAAAATCTACAAACAATAAATGCTGGGGAGACTGTGAAGAGAATGCTGGTAGAAATGTAAATCGGTACAGCCACTATGGGCTTCCCTGTGGTTCAGCTGGTAAAGAATCCGACTGCAATGCGGGAGACCTGGGTTTCAATCCCTGGGTTAGGAAGATCCCCTGGAGAGGGGAAAGGCCACCCACTCCAGTATTCTGGCCTAGAGAATTCCATGTACTGTATAGTCTATGGGGTCACAAAGAGTCAGACATGACTGAGTGACTTTCACTTCACTTCATAGCCACTGTAGAGAACCGTATGGAGGCTTCTCAAAAAACTAAAAATAGAGCTACCATATGCTCCTGTAATCCCTCTCCTGGGCATGTATATGGACAAAAACATGGCCCCAAAGGATACATCCAGCTCAGTGTTCATTGTAGCACTGTTTACAATAGGCAAGACATGGAAGCAACGTACGTGCCCACGGACAGATGAATAAAGATGAGATACCCATATACAGTGGAACATTACTTAGCCATTAAAAAGAATGAAATAGTGCCTTTTGGAGCAACATGGATGGTCTTAAAGACTGTCATACTGAATGAAGTAAGTCAGACCAAGCAAGACAAATATTGTAAAATATCACTACTTTATGCAAAATCTTAAAAAAAAAAAAAGATACACATGAACTTATTTACAAAGCAGAAACAAACTCACAGACTTGAACGAACTTATAGTTACTGCGGGGAAGGAACAGTGAGGGAGTTTGGGACTGACATGTACATACTGCTATATTTAAAATGGACAGAGACTTCCCTGGTAGTCCAGTGATTAAGAATCTGCCTTCTAATGCAGGGGATGGGAGTTCCACCCCTGGTTGGGGAAGATCCCACATGCTGCAGGGCCACTAAGCCTGCACATTGCAACTACTGAGCTCACACACTCTAGAGGCTGCATGCCACAACTAGGGAGCCTGTGCGCCAAACAACAGAAACCCCACACCACAACTAGAGAGACGCCCCCATGCACAACCAGGGAAAGCCTGTGTGCGACAAAGAGCCTGTGGGCCACAGTGAAGACTAAGCGCGGCCCCCTCCCCCGCCAAACAATGGCTAACCAACGTAGCACAGGAAACTTTGTTCAGTATTATGAAACAACTTAAATGGGAAAAAAATTTTGAAAAAAGAACAGATACATGTGTATGTATAACTGAAACACTTTGCTGTACCCTTGAAACTAAGACCACATTATTAATCAACCACATTCCAATATAAAATAAAAAGTTAAAAAAAAAAAACAAACAGAATAAAATAAAATCTCCTGGCCCAGATGGCTTCACCAGTAAACTATGCTAAACATTTCAGGGAGAAAGAACATAATCTTGCACAAACTCCCCCAGGAGACTGAAAAAGAGGGAATACTCCTTCAGTGTAGGTTTTTAAGTCAGCAGTCCTGATCCAGGAACAAATCACACAACAGAACCAAAGACAGCAGCTCCTCACTTCTGCCCTACATGTTCTGGGCACACCTGAGCTAAAACACAACAAGAGGTATGCCCCTGGGTACGTCATGCAGACCACGCCCACTTTGCCAGCTTGGGTTCTGATGGAAGACAATGAAGGTGGGGCCACCAGGACAAGGCCATACCTGCAAGCTGCTGGCCAGTCCCACCTAGGCACTGCCCAACACCGGGTCAGGGCCTACTGCTCCGCTGAGATCTGGAGTCATGGCTTCACTCCCATTCCGTCCCCTGGACTCTGGGCAAATCCACCCCCCTTCACCCCCCGACCATGCCCCACTTACAGCCCGTGCCTCGCCAGAGGCCAGGGGCCAGCCTGCTGTGGCCTCCATGTCATGCAATTTCTGCGTCTGCTTCAACTGGTTGAGTGACGGCTTTAGTGGTGTGGCCCCGACTGTCTTGCTTGTCCACTCGTCCACCAGCTTGTGCAGATCGTCCGTGAAGGTGCCTTTCTTGTTGTTGCTGTTGTTCACCTGCGCCTGGATGTGCAGGGCAGGTTGGGGGCCCGGCTCAGGGCCCGGGACCAGGCTGCTGGTGGAGGACCCTGGGGAGCACACACAGGCCAGGGTTGGTGACACCGCCCACCAGCACCACTGGCGGCTGCAGTCATTTAAACAATGGTCTTGCTTAAGCCAGGCAACACCTTGCTTCAGGAGATGGTCTGCATTTGGGGGTCCATGCAGTTTTAGACACAGTGGAGTGATCTCAGGCTATAGGGCTTTGCCAGGCAGCCATCACCCATCTCAACAGTCAGGGGACAGGATCCCAGCTGCTGGCAGCTTTATGCAGTATCCCTTCTGTGCCCACACTGCCCAGAACCACCAGACCTCCGTGTGAGGGAGTTCAGAAAACTGCCGGTACAGCTGGACACAAACTAAGGGCAAAGTCCTCCAGCTTCTGCACTCTAAGTTCTAACATGAGTATTCAGAGGAGACTCAACAATACTTTGGGCAGAATGCTTAGCAGCTGCCAATATCCTTCCAGCAAAGGGAAAACGCTTGCAGTGGGCTGGACTGCTGTTTCCGTGAACGATAATGATTTGGTGATCTGGAGTTTAAGACACAGAAACCATGCCTCTCCTTACCAGAGCATGTAATAATAATAAGGTGTACAAACACCCAGAGGCTTGGTGCCAACTAAGGGGCTGACGCCTTTAGAAGGAGGCCCAGATGCCCACAGAAGGCCTGGGGCTGTGGCTTAGGTGAAGCCGGACAAAAGTGAGCACACCTGGGTGCTTTACTCAAAGATCTTTTTTAAGGACCAAAATAGGACTTTTAAACTTTTTAAAATTGTGTCCCTTTCCTCCTCCAAGTACATAATTTCTGGTTGGCAATTTTGGATAAGCCAATTTTTAAATTTTCTGCACTAAATAAATAACCTAATGACCATCTCTTCAAACAAGTCATTGCAAAACGTAGTTTATTTTAGAGGCTAGCAATGAAAAAGCACAGACAAACAGTTAAACATTAGTGATGAGATTTTACACATGTTGCTATTTCTACATGAACATTTCAGCCCAAAAAGAAAAACAGAAAAATTTTAAAAATTAAAAAAAACAAGAGGCATGAGATGAGAGCAGTGGGCGGCCCAGGTAAACTGATACCCATTTTGTCCCGGCATCTCTCCTCTGTGGGGGGCACTCATCTTTAGCACTTGAAGGAAATACTCATTCCTACGGTTTTGGAAAAGGAGCCAATTAATGATTGGTAATACATGGACGTTTCGGAGAAGGAAAGCCAGTTAGATGTGAACTGGCGAGAATGCACAAACTCTAGGAGCCACGGAGGCTTGAAAGTGTGCCAAGGGCAGCTATCTCGCCAGGTGGAAGCCCAGCAGCATCCACGGAGGGTGGGCACAGAGCGGGTCCACACCCGCCTACCCGCTGGGCCCTCGGCTCCCGGTCCAGCCGTGGAAACCCTGATGCGCACTAGCCACAATAAAGCCCATGCGATGGAAGCGGACAAGGGGTAAAAAACCCGATAATTACGACTGCTGTGCTCTTTGCCTAGACAGAGACGCTTCAAGGCAGACCCTGCAAGGGAAAAAGAAATGACACAAGACCACAGGGTTAGGCAGGACAGCACACGAGGGGGACAAGCCACCACACTCTAAGCAAAAGTCATCAGTGTGCGAGGAGGAGCAAAGGCCAGCAGTTCAGAAAGAAGGGACCAGCCTCCTGGGCTAACTGGGAGGCCCCCAAGTCAGTGTGGAGGTTCACACGAGCTTCGCCGAGGGGCGGAGGTGCAGGGCCAAGCCCCAAGCTTCAGGTAGAAGTGTGTGTGTCTCTAGAAGCATATTCCAAAAAAAGAAAAAAAAGAAAAAGAGAGAAAGAGAGATAAAGAAAGAAAGAAAAAAAATTAAAAAAAAAAAAAAAAGCAAAGCACACTGCTTGGCTTTCAAATGTAAGGTTTTGGGGAGTCCTGCTGGTTGAGGCAGGATGCCCATTAAAAGTCAGCCAGGAGAGCTCTCAATGGAGCACAGCCTGGCCCTGCCTGGCATAAGGCTCATGGGCAGTTTTCCAAGTGCAAAAAGATACATTGTTTTGCAGATTTGAGGCCAATCCCAGATCTTGGGCTGCCCTGAACAGGCCAGTGGTGAGCGTGGAGGTGGAAATATGAGGAGCCCTGTCTACAGAGGCTGGAGGGAAGCTGACCCTCATTCTCAGTAACACGGCTGCCTCATTGGGTATTCCCTGTCCATGGGGCAGGGTGAGAGGCCTCCTTACCACACCATCACTAAGAGCTCCCAGACCCTGTACTCCCAGAGGCTACCTGTGCTAAGACAGATGGGCAGTGACTTTAGTGCTTGGCATTGACAATTAGTGCCCACCTGGAGGGCCGTTGAGCTGGCCAAAAGGGGCTGCCACACCCGGCTTACCCTGTGGCATTCCAGGCAGCCAAGCAGGCAAAGGTGGGATGGGCAAGGACGGCTCAGGTGCTCCCAAGGTCACTCAGCAAGGCACGCTAGCATGGAGGGTCTGTTTGTGCTCCTGCCCACGGCCCCTCCCCTGGAGCATGATTCCCTACACACCCCCAGTCTCCCAAGAGAGTGCCCACCACAGCACCATTCCCAGCCCCTCACTACGGAAGGCAAGACACTGTTTCCTGTGCTTGGGGACAGGGGCAAAGGCTTATTGGGGAAAAGCTGTACTCATTGGTTCAGAAACCTAGCACACACTGAGCTGCACTTATTTTGGTTCATCCTGTTGTGTTCGCTGAGGCTGACTTGGTAAAAAGAGAGGTGATATTCAGTTGGGGTCTGTAATGAGAATAAAACAGAATTGGGCCAGGCAGGAGCAATCCAGACTGATTCTCAGTGGGAACTCTGAAAAGTTTTTGCTGCTCTGTGTCCTGAGATGGACCACAGCTAGAAGCACAAAGCCCTTTAGGGGTTCCAAGGTACAAAGGGAGGAGGGTCCTGGGCTCTGTGACTGTGCATGTGAACACAGATTTCCTAGTCAAGATCCTGGGGTTGTACTGTCCTCTGAACCACAGCAGTCCCCTACAGACGACCCTGGGACCTGGGACTAAGTACTCTGCCAGGTCCCTGCAGTCTAACCATAACAGGTTCTTTCAAAAGGCTGCTCTGTGCCTGCCTGGCAGCTCCTAGTGTTGCTAGAGCTCTGCATCCAGAGCTGTCTCCTATCACCCTCATGGGGAAGAGAACACACGAGCCAGCCATAGAAGCTGCCTGCTAGAGGGAGTCTGTACCTGCGATCAGCCTGAAATTAGGGCTCCAGACCGATCTTTCTGGTTACCCAGGCAGGGTCAAAGCCATCAGACACCAGGACACCGTGCTCAGAGCCAGAAAGCAATACCAACCCACACCCCCACTGGACACAGCCTAAGGGATGGAGCATAGCTCCTGGCCGTCCATGCCCTGGCTGAGCACGAGCCCTGAGGTGACCACAGCCTGGTCAGCTCCGAGCCCTTAGGGTGGATCTTTAATACAAATAAACCAGATTTGTATCCCTCCACACAGGTCACACTGTCTGGCTCTACAAAACCACAGCTGAGCAGGCATCATGTGGCTAACCAGTCCACACTCACGCCAGAGCCCTGTCCATCCTCAAGTGGCCCCCTGAATCTCGTCCCCTGTGTCTGTTCCCTGTCCTGAGTCCTGTTCTAAACACACACCATGCAGACAGCCTCTGATGAACAAGTCCCTACCCAGCCCTGCTGAACCCACACTGTGCTAGTATATACATCGAGTTCCTGCCTACAGAGCAGGAAGGAACAAGGCAGCTGCAAGGAACATCAAGCTACAAGGGAGCAATGCAAGGGCAGCAGGCCTGCACAGAACCCACAAAGGGCCCACATGGGACACACCAGGGGCCCACCTGCGGCCCACAGGATACCTACATGGGACCCACACAGGCCTATGGGAAGCCAACATCAGGCGCACATGGGGAATAATGGTTTTCACCAGCCCCACCCCCTGGTTTCCCATGAAGAGAGAGTCCTCCCCATAGCACTTCCATCCTTAGCCAAGGCTTGGCAAAAGCCAGCTTAGCAACCCCAGAAATACTCCGAGAAGCCTCCACATGGGCAGATGCTAGGGATCTGGGGCTTGGCAGCCTCTCCCAGCTACTGAGAAAACTGTTCTTCCCAGACTGCAAAGGAGCAACACGCTGGATGACCGAACATCTCATCCTGGTGCAGCTCGTGTCTGCAGGATCCCCCACAGCCAGGCCAGGAGTCTCAGGCATCGCCCAGGCCTGCATGCAATGAGGCCCCCCACCCCACTTGCCCCTACATTCACTTTGGCATGGAAACAGAGGCGGCTCCAGGTATGGATGGCCAGCCCTGTCAGGCACCCAACGCTGTTTAGACCCTTGGAGTGCCAGAAGGACACCTCAAATCCCAGGATACACGATGCAGGCAAACTGCTCAAGAGGCGGGCCAGGGCAGCCACTATCACATCTGCCCGGGCCAGGCCCTGCAGCCACTATCACACCTGCAGTTTATCAAGCTTCAAACACTAACGAAGTTCACAAGGAACTGGGGACAACAGCCTCAGTGCAGACCAGCCAGGGGCCTCCCCGCTCCCCTCATGTCAAGAGGCGAGTCCGCCGGTCAGCCCTGCACCTGAGAGCGGCATCACGTGCTCTCTTCCGGCACAGGAGACACACAAGACACAGAGACAAAACATCATCCTGGGGTCTCTGGAGCAAGCCACCTAGATCCGAGCACGGAGCTGAAACTTTTCTGGGAAGCATGAGCAGGGAGGAAGGGTGTGTCTCAGCTCTACCCTAGGGTGACTCCACCCTGAACTTCATTCCACTCGGTAGGCCCGAGTGGCACAGGGCCTACCCTTAGGACAGTTCATCCTGAATGCCCGTAGTGTAGGCTGGGGCTTCGTGAGTCCCCACAGGGAGGGGCGAGAATAGTCCCAGGTGAGGGAAGAACCTGGGGGGCTGCACTGCAGCACCTAGCGGTCCCAGAGATAAACTGGCTACAGCGTGGATGACATCCGGCCTGCTGCTGATGGACATGAGAAAAGCACAGCAGACCTCACTGTTCGTGTGCACAAAGAAAGGCTTGGCCCTCGCCCGTCTCTGTTCTGATGAAGAGCGGGAGCGGGGTGGGGGGGGCGGGCAGGGAGGATCAATGGGTCTGACCACAGCTTCTGACTAACAGGACACAACCACTTTCTGAACATGGCCTCACACCCCTGACTCCAAGCTTCCTTGAAGCCTCCACTGGCTGCAAGGAGGGCTCTGTGCCCAGAGCCTCACTCCCAAGTCTGCCCTTCCCTGAGTGCCAGCACGCCTACGGCTCTGAGGGCTGGCCTGTTCTGGTGCCCACCCTACGGCAGCACCCAGGCTTCACCCTCCCCTGGCTCTCTATCCTGGGCATGGCTGCTTCACCACCTCAAGTTACCTCCCCACCTCCTGAAGCTGCCTGCAGCTCCACCCCAGGTGCTCCCACCCATCTCCAACCCCTCTTATCTTCACGCTTCATGGAAGCTGGGACCTTCTTTGTGTACTTCAAAGCTTAACACAGGTTTTATTTTCCTAGAGTCCTGTCTCCTGTACAAACTGAAAACCTTCTCTTGGCTTTACCTCCTGCTCTGGGCTGGACCAGTTGCCCCCGGCAACCGCAGAGCCATGGCCTTCAGCACCCAAGCTCAAGCTCCCTCTGCCCTTGCAGCCAACCCAAAGTCCCCCTGCCTCTCAGCCTTCAGGGGCTGAAGCCAGCCCTAAATATTTCCCTCTGATCTCTCACTGAGGCATGTGTTCAGCCTCTTCTCAGAGCACAAAGCTCTGTGGTCACCCAGAAACCGGCAGACTACAGGTCCAAGAGAACCCCCTACAGGGCTCAGCAAATGCCAGCGCACGTGGGACAGGATGGGGAGTCCTGGGGAATCCCACCCCGTTAAGAGTGGCAGTGGCAGGGGCACAGGCTCAGCTGGAGGCTGCAGTGAGCGGGTCCAGGGCAGGAACCCACAGTACACCCTCCTGACCAGCAACCTCAGAGCATGTGGGGGCCACGATGTGGCCCAAAGACTAGGAGCTCAGCCATGCTGCTGCTCCTGCTAAGTCGCTTTAGTCATGTCCGACTGTGCGACCCCATAGACGGCAGCCCACCAGGCTTCCCTGTCCCTGGGATTCTCCAGGCAAGAACACTGGAGTGGGTTGCCATTTCCTTCTCCAATGCATGAAAAAGTGAAAAGTGAAAGAGAAGTTGCTCAGTCGTGTCCGACTCTTTGCGACCCCATGGACTGCAGCCTACCAGGCTCCTCTGTCCATGGGATTTTCCAGGCAAGAGTACTGGAGTGGGGTGCCATTGCCTTCTCCGAGCTTAGCCATGGTATGCCTAAAAGGGCCACTGTGTGAAAACAGGCAGAATTACTGGATTCATAGCATCAGAGGAAATAAAGCCTTATAGGCCAGCATGTACCACCACCTAAAATTAATCTACGTAGGCCAGCTCCCTGTTTGCCACCAAGCCTTGTCACACACATTTCTTTCTTCCTAGCCACACACACAAGTAGTGTGGTTAGGGGAAGACATATTCTCATCCCTTAAAAACTGAAAGTGGTAAAGTGAAGAATTCTATCTGATCCTGATTCTTTGTCCCTATTGATCCTCAATTTTTTTTATCTTGAAACAATAATTAATAATGATATAAATGAAAACCCTTAAAAAAAGTAGAACCACCTGAGTAGAAAGGTAGCCTGGCAATGACCTCAGGGGCACATGGTACTCTTCACTCACATTTTTACCCCAAACGCCCTGCTCTACTCTGCTTCCCACACCTGGCTGGCCACCCTCAAGCAGTGATACACACACTTGTCCGACTAGGAGATGCCTGGAGATGCCTAGAGGTGCAGGTGCCCTCACCACAGCTTCCCAGGCGAGAGCCAGGCACACACAGGCAGAAGAAAGAGGATTAATGGGTGATGTGTGAGGTGAGCAGGGAGCCAGGATGCATGCAGGCCTCCCAGCCCCCTACCCAACTTGGCAACTAACCTGCAGACCCAGACACCTGAGCAGAAACGGGGGAAGGTGGGGGTGCTATTAGTAGACAAGGAGCACTGGGCAGTTCCCGAGCATTTCTACACAGTCTTATGCCTCTGACCTGTCCCTCCCGGGGAGGGTGCCAAAGTCACTCTGATGGGGATGGACACTGAACTCTGATGGATGCCTGCCATGGATGTGGCCTCAGATCCCAACAAACACAATGTATCTTTATTGTACCAGCAAAAGCCAGAGGCCCTAAACCAGCATGTACAATCCAATGGGTAAAAAGCTTAACACTTCTGTTGAAAAACAAAAACCTGAAAACCTCACAGCTTCTGAATCATTGGCCAATTGGCCTGAGGGATGAAAACGGTTTTGGACAGCCTGAGCAGATGTGCCATTCCTGGACATGGAGTCCCTGGGTGCTAGCAGTGTGTTCCAGGGAGGCAGATGATGACTGGGACTTGAGTTTTGATTTAGCAGAGCTTTGGGGAACTGAATAATTGACTTCATCTCTGAGGTCGGTGAGATGAGAGGGAAATACACCAAGTAAAGTGTTCCAGCTAGAGAGAAGGCCAGGAGGGGCCGGGCCCACACACAGGCACAGCAGGAGGCCTGGAATCATGTCTCTCAGGGTCAGAGATTCCTGACGTGACAAGAATGGAGGGGGCTGGGGCATCCTAGCTGGAGCACGTTCTCTCAGCATTTCCACATGCAGGGAGTGGGGCAGTGGGTTAACAGTACTGGATGTTGTGATACGGCCCTTGTACAGAAGTTACACCCTCCAGTGACCTTCTAGAACTGTCTCGGCTCGCTACATGCATGTCTTCAGAGTCCAGACACGTGTGAAACACACCATGCGTCTAGAGAAGGCCGGGGTTGTCTTTTTGTTGTCGCTGGAACTGGGGACAGCAGACGTGTAAATCTGCCACGATTGCAACAGAAATAAAACTACGTCCAACATAAAAAAAAGAAAAAAGAAAAAAAAACCAAAACACTAAACAAACAAGTGACAGAAGAAATGCAGAGCACCCCGGGGCCTGGGGCAGAGCGCCAGGGGCTGGGAGTGGGCAGACCACTGCACATGCTTTTGGTGTCCAGGCATGAGCCAGCCAAGAGCATGCACTGGCGCTTTCTGGGGCTAGAAGGGTGGGCATGGACGGGGTTCCATTTTTTGTATCAAGTACATGATTTCAATGGGGGTGGGGTAAGGTGTCCTACAAAATGTATGGAAGATAATGAAGACAGGGAGGGGCAGGGGAGAAACCAAGGGCCAGGAGGTGATAAAATACAAAAGAACAAATACAGACAGATGGACACAGACACGGGTCCACTGAGGAATCGAGCGCGAGGTTTGCTACTAGACTTATAGGTCACTCTCTCAGACGTTGGGTGGTAAACCGTCCAGCCTGCAAATGAATATAGAGGGAAGAAAACAAAGAGACAGGCATCAAGTACAGTCTCTGGGATTCCTCCTACACACCACCAGCCACATCAGCCTCTTCACTTAGCATCCACGGCTCCACCTAGCCCAGCCCAGAGGACCACAGCCACTGATCACATAATGGAAAGGAGGCAATGTTGGAGCGGAAGAGAAGCGGACCCCAGGAGAGCGTGCGGGGCAGGGTGGGGGTGGGCACCGGCAGCGGTCACCACGACTTCTCTGGAGAGAGATGGTGGGGGTGGAGCACCTCATCGCGTAGCTGCTGCATCCACGGCAGCGGTGACGAGCATTTCCTCCTCAAGGCCAATCTCCCAGCTCGAGAGCTGTGCCCTCGTCCCCCCAACTGGCCCTCCTGACGGAAGGACCCATGTTTAGTGGGGAGTGGGGGAGGGTGGGGGTGGGCCAGTGCCTGGGAACCGGCGCAGAGCACACAGCAGATGCCACATCTGACCTCTCAGTGGTCCTGGCGCCTTCCCCAGGCCGGCTCTTGCAAAGCACACCTCCCTCTGAGCTGCTTACAGCAAGACTTGATGATGGGCAGGCCATCCACTTTTCTCATTCAAAATCTACATCTAACGTTTCTTTTTCCTTAAGAGGCTGTCGGCAGCCTTGGCCGCAGCTCACGTCCCCTCTATGCCACACGGGCCCTATGAGGCTAGCACATGCTCGGAGACGGGCGAGCTGGGAATCACCTGGGCCGTGCGCTCCGCCTCCATCACTGGCCAAGCCGGAGCAGATGTCTGCAGACAGGGAGGCCCGCACGGAGCAAGGCTGCTGAGTCTGAACTGCCTTCCCACATGGGTCTGAAGCTGCTGTGGGCCCTGCCCCAGCTTGGGCAGGGTCCTTAGCAGGAGGGGCTCTGCTGCAGTCTGACAAGTGACCTGGGTTGGGGGGAGAAGGGGTGACAGGCACGATGAGGCACCACAGGACAGACCAGCCAGCTCAGGCCATGTCTATCCTCCCTGCTCTTTGCTGGGTGACCTTGGGGAAGCTGAGTCCCTACAGGCAATGGGTACTCTGCTGGATCACCCATGTGCAGTTGCCAGGAAGATCGAAGAAAATGACCACTGTTTCCACTGGTGCTAACCTACGTTGTGCAAATGCTGTGAAAGGACCACGGCCCATCTGCAGATGTACACGTGGGCTCAAAGGGGACCTGTGGATTTCCTCACTCTCTGAAGTCTCGTGTTAGTTAGGAATTGATACGGAATTCATGTAATTTTGGGTAATCCTAGAAATTCTTGGGTGTGTATCCTGCAGGTTACCTGCAACATGGAGAGGGAAGGCTTAAGGTCAGCTCACTGCTGGCTTCCCACCTGATGCATTTGGGGCTTTCAGCTCACTGGGTCCCCACCCCAGAGTTGTGGGGGCTTGCGGTGTGTACTCTTAGTGCCTGGGCATTGTGGTTAAAGGCTGGGGAGCAAGGAGGGTCCCTATCATCCTCTCCCTCCCCCAAGGCAGCTCTCAACCCCCACTGTCAGGGGCTGACATACATCTGAGAAACGGGATCACAGGAAGCAGGCCCCAGCCCGGGCAGCACTCTGCAGGGAGGAGCACACTGCAACCCACAGGCAGCTGGGACTCCGGTTCTTCCCTCCTGGCAGGAGGGATGGAGGCCTTGGCTCTCTCGGGCCTGAAGACACTTCCTTGCTCCAATAAAAGGAGATTCAGGAAGTGCTCTTCCAAGGCCTAGTGCCTGCCTCCCATCTGCCCAGCTCCCACGTCTGAGGGTGGCTAGGAGGGCCCTGGGCCAACCTGTGCTGGAGGCCACGACTTTGAGCTGCTGCACCAGGGGGCTCAGCAACTTCCCCGCCTTCAGCTTGCTCTTGCTGGTCTTTCTCCGGCGGCCAATGGGTGGGGCCGTGTGGAAGAGGCCTAAGTTGGGGGGTAGCGGCTTGCCTAGGCGGCGGTACAGGGCCTCAATCTCCTGTTTCTGCTGACTTTGTAGCTCTGAGATCTCCTTCAGATGCCTGTAGGAGGGAAAGGAAGAGGGAAGCCAGGTGGGCATTCTGGTCATTTCCAACATGAGGCCCCTCCAGGAGAGCCCAGGACTGGTAGGATGGGTATGAGGAGTAGAGCCTGCAGGGTAGGCTGGGCAGACAGGGCATGTGCAGGGGACATAAGGGCATTTAAATGTCACCTTCTGTTTACACCTAAGCCAAATGGGAGTATCACTGAGACCTCTGGCATCAACTCACCCAACAACAGAACTGCATGGAGACCAGCCTAAAACATTCAAGTTTTTCAATATATCCAGACTTGTAACATTGCTGTTTTTTTTGGGGGGGGGGGTGGGGTGGACGGGGGGAGGATATGAACAGCTTCTCACGTTTATGCTTACAATACAAACCCTACTCATAAACATGGGTGAAGAGACAAATAATCAGGGCTCAGAACTGGAAGGCTGCCTTAGCTTATCAGGCAAAGAAGTGTTACTTCCTCCATGTGAGGGAACACAGCACAAGAGGCCTCTCAGAGGAGAGGAAGCCTGTACAAGCGAGTCTACAGAAAATGTTAGCCAGGGCCCTGGGGCTCCAGCTGTGCCCAGGAGAGCCTGCAGCGAAGGCTGACCCCACAGGCAACAGTATTCCTGAGAATAGAGCCAAGACGCCAGGTCACATGGGTGGGAAGCTGCTGTTAAGACTTGGGTGGAATCACTGGCTGTGGGCAAGGGCAGTTTCTAGAAAAGTCTAGGAAAGGGCTGGGTGGTCCCAGTTGGCCTTCCTCAGGGAGCATGCAGCTAAGGCTAGGGCCCTCTCTGCACAGCCAAGAGTAGAAGAGAGCACGGGCTTCTCCGGCCCATGTCTCCATTTCTGGGTCCCCTCCAAGAGCCCACAGCCACTCCTTCCCAAGGATTCCAGCCTCTCCCGACCTTAGTCACTAAAGTGTGGGGCCCTCTTGTCCTGAAGGAGACTTCATGGCTTAGCTGTATCTCAGTGACCCTGACCACAGCAGGAGCAGGTAAACTTGCAGGGGGAGAGAGCAAGCGCGATCAAGGCCTATGTGTGAGACTGAAGGAGGAGGGGAGGTGTGGGCCCCAGAGACCAGGGACCAGATCTGACGGCAGGGACACTGCCTCTGCCCTGTCACCCAGCCCAAGCAGCTCAAAGCACACTTGGCAGGACGTGGACTTCGGCTCCCGGACACTTCCCCTGACACCATAGCCCAGACCTGACCTGTTCCACAGAACCTACTTCTCCCGAAGACTCTGCAGCTCTTTCCTGATATCAGCATCCTCAATCTCTGAGTCGTTGTCACTGCTGATGTAGGATGACTGGGAGTGGAAGGAGGTCACGCTGATGGTGGGGACCTTCACACCCATCCTGCTGGGTGTCTCCAGGCATGGGGAGCCAGCCCGAGAGGACCTCTGCAGGAAGGCAGCGGCCTTCTTCACAAAGTCACTGGCCACACCACCACTGCTGCTGGGCAGGGAGGCATGCTTCTGCACAGAAGGCCTCCTGCGAGGGGACTCATCCCCAGAGTCACTGGACAAAGGCTCTTCCATGCCGACCTCGATGGAGGAGGCCGTCTGTGCCCGCCGCACAGCCAGCTTCATGTCTGGGCTGCAGGGAGCCTCGTCCAGGTAAACGTCAGGTGGGGCTGAGTACCGCAGGCTATTGGGGGAGGCCAGAGTCCACTCATCCTGGGTGCTGACCACTGAGAACCGGCCCACGGTTTTGGCTGGCGAGCTGCCATCCTGCTGCCCTGGCCACTTCAGAGGGGATCCTGATACCAGAGTGCTGTGTGGCTGGGGTTGGCTGTCCTGGCCACCCTCAATCAACATCCCCAGGCAGCTCTGCATGGACTCAGCCAAGGTTTCCCCAGGGACCCTGCTGGTCCGGTCTGTGGGCTCCAGATGGGCAGGGATGGCAGAAGCAGGGACATCCTTGGGAAACAGTGGAAAGGAAAAGATTCCACGCAAACACCATCAGAGAGCAAGCCCGCCAACCCACTGAGCATCTCACTGGAGAAAACTTCTTACCTGGGGGGCACGGGGTGCTGTGCGCGAATCTGAGGCCACTTGTGCTCCCTCACGGCCAAGCGTGTGGCTCAAAGATGATTCAGCTGTAGGAACGTTAAAACCGTTACTCAGGCTGGTGCAGAGAACAAAGGCAGGAATGACCCAAAAGCAGCCATCCAGAAGAGAAAGGGAGTGGCAGTGAGAAGCGGCGTGTGCAGCTGGAAAACAGAAACTACTGACATCCTAACCCCATCACTTCACAGGAGATGCCCTGTGATTCAGAAAAGGGGGGGGACATCAGCCCAATCCTACTCAGATCCCTGAAGACCCCTGCTCCAGACCCCCAGGCACAGCCAGGCCTTCCACGCACCTGATGACCATCGCCTGCCTTACCTGTCCTCTCTATACCCCTGATGTGCCCTGTCTCACCTGACAGCATCGCCTTCTCTCTCCCTGACATGTTCTGATGATAAAAGGGTCTTACGAGGTCCAGGAAGATCAGAACAATCAGGGTGACTCCTAATCCTGCTGCTCCAAAGTCTGTGGAAGGTCCCTATCATCTGAGACTGTCTCATTTCCCCATCTACAGATGAGACATTTGACCAGCCTTCCCGGGTTGCTGTGAAGAGTAAACAACAGAAGCAGAAGGAGCTGATGTGTGGAAGCCTGGCCTGAGTTGGGACCTGCACATAGCAAAGAAAACCAGAGCTGTGTGTGAGCCTGAGCTGAACTGACATGCTGCCGTGTGCAGGGGATTGGGAGAGGCATGACAGGGGCTGAAAGAGCCTCCAGCCAGGCTGGGGGGCTGCCCCCACACAGATTCCTGAAAAGACCCAGATTCATCTGTCATGCAACCCCAACTCTAGGCAACACACAATACTCCTCCCTACACGACTATGGTGAAGATCATCCAGTCTTGCTTTGCACACCTCTGGGGACAGGAGGCTCATTACCAACTGCACTCTATTTCTGATCAGCTCTGAAAAATTGACTTTTTCCAAACTAGAATCTATCTCTTAGAGTTTCCCTGTCAGTTTCATACTCTGGAAGGCTCCGGCACTTGAAGGCACTGATGCTGCAGAAGGCAGCTGCCCATGGTACACAACTCACAGAAAGAAGGCAGAAGGAGATGGAGAGGGCACTCAGGTACAATCTCTCACCTTCTCCCTTGCCCAGCCCACACCTGCTTCATCCCATGATCCTTATCTTCCCCAGGTAAACATCATATGTTACGGCTTCTGACTCCAATCCCAGAAGCCCCACCCCTCTAAAGTGTGGCATCTATAAGAATGCAGTGTCCTGGGGTCCAGCCACAGAATCCAACGGTCCACGCCCCTTGTTCTGTGATCTGGGAGGACTATTCTTGCCACTGATACACACCCATGGTCCCATTACAAGGTCAGCTGGATCCTTATCTTGCCCATCTCCCAAGAAATTCCAGGCCAAGAAAGAACCAACACCTTAGATCAGACCAACTCCCTTGTGCTAAAACATATGTGTTCAGGTAGTGAAATGAGAACTACAGCAAGAATTCCTGCAGAGATGCACAATACTCAGGAACCACAGAAGAAATCCTGTTTCAGAATTTCACAGATGGCTCTAGCCTGGCAGCTTCCACAGACCTGCTGGAACTCCCCAGCCCCAGCCCTGCATTCTGTCCAAAATAACCACAGTCACCTTATAACCTCCTATAGAAATAGGAGCTAGGGGTATCCACCAGAATATACTGAGAGCACTGGGGAGCCAGACAGGCCCTGTTAAGATCCTAATGCCCAGTCAATAGGGCTTTCACCCATTTCCACAGAGGGCCTTCTCTTGGAGTGTGAACACATGGTTTGTGCTAGAACTGCTTCTGCCACATCTGGGTCCCACTCAGGATGCTGTGGGGATGAAGGGTAGAGAAGCAGAATGTTTCAAAGTAAGGAAGGCTGGTAACACCTATGGCTTGTTACCTGTCACTGACAAGGACACGGACTGCTCCAGTGTGACCTCTAATCCAGGGGCCACTTCTGACTTTTCCAACTGAAGAAAGAAACACAAAGAAAGAGCTATGAGCCTTACTTGCTAACATCTCTGTAGCAAAACTGCAAATCCTCCCCTCCAGTTCAAAGGATGGATTCCTCCTCCCTAGGCAACTTGAGCAAAACACGCGTGGGTGGGTCAGACATGAATTGCCTGGAGACAGTGCCTTGGGCAGTACTCACCGCAGGTTGGGGCAGCAGGCCCAGACTGCCCCCGGAGGCCTCTGTACGGGGCTCATCCCCTCTTGGGGGTTCCAGGGTGAAGTCTCGGTCACCTGCCTCTACAGGGGTCCCGGCGGAGGCTGAGGAGGTGGGCACGTGCTCCTGGTAGAGCAGAGTCCTCAGCTTCTCGTCCAGGCTCTTGATGGTGCTGTCCACAAAGCCCACCCTTGGGGGCGGCCCTTCTCCATCTGACTCCAAGGTTGAAGGCGGCTGAGGTGGGGCAGTGGGTGCCAGCGGGGGACTGGGGAGCTGGGGAGTGGCCAGACTGATTGCTCCCACCACAGTGGGGAGTGGGGGAAGGGGCTGGCTCACAGTGGGCTGAGAGGCCCCGCCAGGGGCACCAGATGTGGGGGCCAAAGCTGACAGGGGCTCCCCCTTGGTGATGGGCTCTCTGGCTAAGGCAGGATCCCCCAGACCCATGGGGTGAAGGGGGGCCTCCAAAGGTGGGGCACAAGGCCCTCGGCCCATGCCAGGGGACTGTGCAGCAAGCTGAGCATCAAGAGTTTCCATTAATGGCCAGGGAGTCTTATGCTCACTGGCTGGCCCCTGAGGGGTTCCTGGTCCCCCTGCCTGCATGGCAGGCCCCGTTGCTGGCTCCAGCTTAGGACTGGCAGCTGGTGGGGCCATGTCTTGGGACAGAGCAGTCACGGGAGGGGATGATGGCACCAAAGGGGCTGGTGCACCACCAGGAAGGTCCCTGGGGCCTGCTTGGCTCAGAAGCTGCAGATCAGTTGAGAAGCTGGGTTTCTCCTTGGAGGATAGCTGGTCTTTAGAGGGTGCTGAATCTAGAACAAATAGGAAAAATGCCTCTATACTAACCTATTCTGGTCCTATTCACCTGGCACTTTGCTAGCTAAAAAGATGCCTTCTTTGGGCTGGTAGTGCTCTATATACCAGTCCTCTTCTCCTTTTCTCCAACATGCCAACTTCATGCATGTGTTAGCTCCAGCCCGAGGCTCCTTGCACATATCTTCCTGTGACCCTGCTTCCCACCTCAGGTTGTGTTCCAGAAGTGTCCCATTCAGCCGCACTAGCACATCCCATCTTCCTTCTGATTTTTCTGTAGCACTTAGCCATTGGGCATAACCTATCCCTGTCTGTCGACTGTCTTTCCATGCCCCCATGTGCCAGGCGAGCTCCATAAAAACAGCTTTTATGACCCTTGCACTGGCCCATTCCACAAAACTGTAAAATGAAATTATAAAGTCTTAAGTAGCAAGCAGTACACATTCCCCTGCCCTGGAGAGGACAGTAACTTCTGATGAGCCAGACACCATGCTCTGTAAGATCAGAAGCTCGGACCAGAGAGAGGAGATCAAGATGAAGGAGTAGAAAGACAACAGGTTCATCACCCTCTGTGAACACATCAAAAATACATCACAGGTGGAACAATTCTCACTAAAATCAAACTGAAGACTGGCAGGAAGCCTTTTGTACAATCAAGGCTGTAAAGATCCACACTGAATCAGGTAGAAAGTGATCAGGTCAGAACTGATGGCCCTAGAAGGGGACACAGAGGTAAAGGGGGATTACATGGGCTTGGAGATCCTCCCTGAGGAGTGAGTGGTAAGAACCACACATTAGACATCCCATCCTGGGGTCTGACACCGAGAAGATGAGTCCCCTTGGTTGATTTGAAAACTAGTGGGACTAACAGGAGGGCTGTAGGAAACCTAGAATTTGCTCGTGAAGAGTGTGAATACTCTTTGTTTACTCCTAGGAGCAAAACAGAGGAAGCAGACTGAAAGTGCCTGGGACTCTGGTCAGTCTCCTGCAACTGATTCAAGGCATGCCCTAGACCACACTGAGCACGCACTCCAGCACCATGAGCTTCAGCACGGCTTCCCACTAGGTCAAAGGCTGCTATGGTGGAGGATAGTGTGCATCTGTGGGAGACAGAGCAGGCTCTTACCCAGCTCTGCATCTGGTCGGGGCTGGGGTGGGACAGCCATTACTGGTGTTCACAGAAGCGGCAGATCAGGACAGACTGGCGCTCTGAATGGTGTGTAGGCACAGTACAAGCACACACACTGGCCTATACCAGGTACCACTCAGATCCTCTTGCTCTAGTACAGATCTCCGCTGGAGCAAACATTTCATTGTCAGGAGAGTGGGGAGCACACACTCACAGGGAAAGGAGGCAGCTTGAACTCCACCCTCAGGGATTCTGCTCTAGACTTTGGGACCAGACCCCACCCTTGATAGGGCTGTGATGACCAATGAGCATACAAGAAGCCCCAGATCATACCTGGCTCTGCCTCTAGCCTCTCCATCTCCAATCCTACCTACCATCAAGGTGATACCAGCCCACACACTCTGGGAAAAGATATGACCCTGCTTACTTCAGACCCAGCTCTCCCACCAAAGCCACTGGGCAGAGACAGACTGAACAGAGATGCTCCCATACAAGTACTGTTCTTTAAGACCAAGACAGGTAACTGTTTCACCTAATTTCATAGAGAAAACAGATGTTAAGCAAAATGAGAAGACAGAGGGATTTCTTTTATATGAAAAAAGGAGAAAACCCCCTGAAAAAATAAAGAATAAAATAGATAAATAATTTACCAGAAAGAGTTCAAAGCATTAGTAAAAGAATGCTTAATGAACTAAGGAAGATAATAGATGAACACAGTGAAAATTTTAACAAAGAAGTAGAAAATACCAAAAATAAAGTCATCAAATACAACAACTGAAATGAAAAAACACCAGAAAGATTTAACAGCAGACTAAGTGATACAGAAGAATGCCTAAGAGAGCTAGAAGACAGAATAATGGAAACCACCCAATCTGAACAGAAAAAGAATATTAAAAAATTAGAACAAGTTAAGGGACCTCTAGGACAATATCACGGAGAAGGCGATGGCACCCCACTCCAGTACTCTTGCCTGGAAAATCCCATGGATGGAGGAGCCTGGAAGGCTGCAGTCCATGGGGTCGCACAGAGTCGGACACGACTGAAGCGACTTAGCAGCAGCAGCAGGACAATATCAAGCATACTAACATTTGCATTATTGAGGTTCCAAAGGAGAAAAGGGTAAAAAAATGTATTTGATGAAACTATGACTGAAAACTCTCTGAACCTGAAGAAAAATAGATATCCATGTACGGTAAACATAGTGTCCCAAACTGACAGAGACATATACACCAAGACCTACCATAATTAAAATGGTAAATGTTAAAGACAAAGAGAGAATCTGAAGGCAGCAAGAGAACAACAGAGAGTAACATATAAAGAAACATCCATAAGTCCATCAGCTGATTTTTCTGCAGAAACTTTACAACCACAAGGGAATGGCATGACATACCGATAGCGCTAAAAAGGAAAAATCTAAAACTTAGGATAATCTACCCAACAAGATTATCATTCAGAATTAAGAGACAGCTAAAGAACTTCTCAGATAAGGAGAAACTAAAAGTTTATAATATTTAACCCAACTTTAAAGGAAGTCTTAGCCTTCTCCAAGTGGAAAAAAAAGGGTACAACAAAATGAAAGAATTTATAGGACGGGAAAATCCCACCAGTAAAGGAAAATACACAGTATATACAGCAAAGACTGTGGATCAAATGCTTATATAAGATTAAAAGACAAAAATTAGAAAGTCGACTATAACTACAACAAACAGTTAAGGGATACACATGGAGATGTAAAATATGACATAAAAAACACAAACTATGGTGACTCCTCTGGGGGTCCAGTGGCTAAGATTCCATGCTTCCACTGCAGGAGGCACAGGTTCAATCCCTGGTTTGGGGAAATAAGATCCTGCATGCTATGTGGCACAGCCAGAAAACAAAAACAAAACAAAACACCCACAAAATGTGGGGGAGACGAGTAAAATAATGGAGACTTTTTTAGAATGTGCTTGAACTTAAATGACTTAAATGACCAGATTAAAATAAATAGATATTTAAGTCAACATATATGAACCCCATGGCAACCACAAATCAGAATCCTACAGTAGACACACAAAAATAGGGAGAAAGTAACACAAGCATACCACTAAACAAAATAATCAAACCACAAAGAAAGAAACTAAAAGACCATGAAAAGAACACAGAATGAAAAAATAACCCAGAAAACAAGTAACAAAATAGCAATATATACATACCTATATATAATCACTTTAAGTGTTAATGGGGTTCAATCCCTGGGTTGGGAAGATCCCCTGGAGAAGGAAATGGCAACCCACTCCAGTATCCTTGCCTGGAAAATCTCATGGACAGAGGAGCCTGGTGGGCTGCAGTCCATGGGGTCACAAAGAGTCAGGCACGACTGAGCGACTAACACTAACTAACTAACTAAATGTCAATGGACTAACTAAATGTTCCGATCAAAAGACATAGAGGAGATGATTAGACAAAAAAACAAGACCCATCTATGTTCAAGAGACTCTCTTTAGAGTTAAAAATACACAGACTAAAAGTGAGGGGATGGAAGGAGATATTTCACGGAAATGAAAATGACAAGAAAGCTGGTAGCAATACTCATATCTTACAAAACAGACTTTAGGAGAAAGTCTATAAATAAGACAAAGGCCATTATATACTGATAGTGATCAATACAAGAAGAGAATATAACATTCATTAATATATATGCACCTAATATTGACTACACTAAAGCCTTTGTGTGGCTCACAACAACTTTGTGTGGCTCACAACAAACTGTGGAAAATTCTTAAGGAGACACGAATATGAGACCACCTTACCAGTCTCCTGAGAAAACTGTATACAAGTCGAGAAGCAACAGTTAGAACTGAACATGGAACAACTGACTGGTTCCAAATTGGGAAAGGAGTATATTGTCACCCTGTTTATTTAACTTCTATACAGAGTGCATCATGTGAAATGTCAGGCTGGATGAATTACAAAAACTGAATCAAGATTGATGGGAAGAATATCAACAACCTCAGATATGCAGATGATACCACTCTAAGGGCAGAAAGTGAAGAGGAACTAAAGAGCCTCTTGATAAGGGTGAAAGAGGAGAGTGAAAAAGCTGGCTTAAAAGTCAACACTTAAAATACTAAAATACCAGGTCCCATCTAGTCCCATCACTTCATGGCAAATAGAAGGGGAAAAATGGAAATGGTGGCAGATTTTATCTTCTTGGGCTCCAAAATCAGTGTGGACAATGACTACAAGCCATGAAATTAAAAGATGCTTGCTCCTTGGAAGAAAAGCTACAACAAACCTCGACAGACATTTGTTGGCAAAGTGATGTCTCTGCTATTAAAAGCAGAGACATCACTTTGCCAACAAATGTCTGTCTAGTCAAAGCTATGGTTTTCCCAGTAGTCATGTGTTGAAGTGACCATAAAAAAGGCTAAGTGTGAAGAACTGAAGCTTTCAAACTATGGTGCTGGAGAAGACTGCTGAGAGTCCCCTGGACAGCAGGGAGATCAAACTAGTCAATCCTAAAGGAAATCATCCCTGAATATTCATTGGAAGGACTGTTGCTGCAGCTCCAATACTTTGGCCACCTGATGCAAAGAGCTGACTCACTGGAAAAGATCCTGATGCTGAAGACAAAAGAAGGGAGTGGCAGAGGACAAAATTGTTAGATAGCATCACCAACTCGTTGGACATGATTTGAACAAACTCTTGGAGATGGGAGAGGACAGAGGAGCCTACACTCCATGGGGTCACAAAGAGTCAGACATGACTTAGCAACCGAACAAAAACAAATGCAGGTGCACCTGAATCTGGAAAGTAAATATTAATGGTCAGAAAAAGGAAAAATTGACAATAGAATAAGAATAGAAGATTATAACACTTCACTTATATCAAGGGAGAAATCATACAGACAGAAAACCAGTAAGGAAACAGTGGTCTTAACATTAGACCAGTTGGACTTATTATATACTTTACTAGCATGTGAGATGAGTGCAACTGTGCGGTAGTTTGAGCATTCTTTGGCATTGCCTTTCTTTGGGATTGGAATGAAAACTGACCTTTTCCAGTCCTGTGGCCACTGATGAGTTTCCCAAATTTGCTGGCATATTGAGTGCAGCACTTTTACAGCATCATCTTTCAGGATTTGAAATAGCTCAACTGGAATTGCATCACCTCCACTAGCTTTGTTCATAGTGATGCTTTCTAAGGCCGACTTGACTTCACATTCCAAGATGTCTGGCTCTAGGTCAGTGATCACACCATCGTGATTATCTGAGACATGAAGATCTTTTTTGTACAGTTCTTCTGTGTATTCTTGCCACCTCTTCTTGATATCTTCTGCTTCTGTTAGGTCCATACCATTTCTGTCCTTTATTGAGCCCATCTTTACATGAAATGTTCCCTTGGTATTTCTAATTTTCTTGAAGAGATCTCTAGTCTTTCCCATTCTGTTGTTTTCCTCTATTTCTTTGCATTGATCGCTGAGGAAGGCTTTCTTATCTCTTCTTGCTATTCTTTGGAACTCTGCATTCAGATATTTATATCTTTCCTTTTCTCCTTTGCTTTTCACTTCTCTTCTTTTCATAGATATTTGTAAGGCCTCCCCAGACAGCCATTTTGCTTTTTTGCATTTCTTTTCCATGGGGTTGGTCTTGATCCCTGTCTCCTGTACAATGTCACGAACCTCATTCCATAGTTCATCAGGCACTGTATCTATCAAATCTAGGCCCTTAAATCTATTTCTCACTTCCATGGGCTCCAAAATCACTGTAGATGGTGACTGCAGCCATGAAATTAAAAGATGCTTACTCCTTGGAAGGAAAGTTATGTCCAACCTAGATAGCATATTCAAAAGCAGAGACATTACTTTGTCAACAAAGGTTCGTCTACTCAAAGCTATGGTTTTTCCTGTGGTCATGTATGGATGTGAGAGTTGGACTGGGAAGAAGGCTGAGTGCCGAAGAATTGATGCTTTTGAACTGTGGTGGTGGAGAAGACTCTTGAAAGTCCCTTGGACTGCAAGGACATCCAACCAGTCCACTCTGAAGGAGATCAGCCCTGGGATTTCTTTGGAAGGAATGATGCTAAAGCTGAAACTCCAGTACTTTGGCCCTCATGCGAAGAGTTGACTTATTGGAAAAGACTCTGATGCTGTGAGGGATTGGGGGCAGGAGGAGAAGGGGACGACAGAGGATGAGATGGCTGGATGGAATCAGTGACTCGATGCACATGACTTTGGGTGAACTCTGGGAGTTGGTGATGGACAGGGAGGCCTGGCATGCTGCGATTCATGGGGTCACAAAGAGTCGGACATTACTGAGCGACTGAAATGAACTGAACTGAACTGAAGACATTCCATCTAAAAACAGCAGAATATACATTCTCTTCAAGGGCATGTGGAACCTTCTCCAGGACAGATCACATGCTAGGCCACAAAACAAGTCTCAACAAATTTAGAGGACAGAAATTACATCAAGCATTTTTTCTGACAATAATAATATGAAACTTGGGCTTCCTGGTGGCTTAGAGAGTAAAGAATCTGCGTGCAATGCAGGAGACCTGGGTTTGATCCCTGGGTTGGGAAAATCCCTTGGAGAGGGAATGGCTACCCACTCCAGTATTCTTGCCTGGAGAATTATATGCATAGAGGAGCCTGGTAGGCTATAGTCCATCTGGTTGCAAAGAGTCGAACATGACTGAGCAACTAATATTTTCACTTTTTCACTTTCCATTTTTGGGACTTATTACAGGAAGAAAAATGGGGAAAAAAACAAAAATATGAAGACTAAATAGTAGGACATTATAAAAACAATGGGTCAATGAAGAAATCAAAGAGGTTATCAGAAAACATTTGGAGAATTGAAAATAAAAGTACAACTTTCCAAAATCATGTGACACAGAAAAGGGAAGTTCTAAGAGGGAAGCAATAAAGGCCTACCTCAAAAAGGAAGAAAAATCTCAAATAAACAACATCGGTTACTGTCTAAAGGAATCAAATAACAAAGCCCAAAGTCAGCAGAAGAAAAGAAATAATTAAGATCAGAGAAGAATAAAATAGAGACAAAAAAAAAAAAAAACAAAAACACCTCAACAATATAATAATCAATGAAAACAAGACCTAGCGTTTTTTGCCTTTTTTTTTTTTTTAGGATAAAATTGATGTCTTTATCCAGGCTCATTAGGAAAAAAAGAGAGGACTCAAAATAAGAAATGAAAGAAGAAATAATAAAACCAATATCAAAGAGATACAAACAATCATACAGCAACAAATTGGACAGCCTAGAATAAATGGATAAAAACCCTAGAAACATACAATCTTCTAAGACTGAATCAGAAAGAAATAGACAATTGGAATAGACAGGTCAATAGTAGTGAAACTGAATTTGCCATCAAAAAACTCCCAGAAAACAAAACTCCAGAACCAGACAGATGACTTCACAGACAAAATTCTACCATATAAAGAGAGCTAATACCTAGCCTTCCCAAACTATCCCCAAAACGGAAGAGGAGGGAGCATTTCCAAATTCATTCTAAGAGGCCACCTTTACCCTGATACTCAGAAAAATACATTTACAAAAGAAAAAAATTATAGGCCAACAACAGTCATATAAAAAGATGGTCAACATCACTAATTATTAGAGAAATGGAAATCAAAACTATAATGAGGTACCACCTCATACCAGTCAGAATAGCCATCCTTGAAAAGTCCACAAATAATAAATGCTGGAGAGGACATAAAGAAAAGAACCCTCCTACACTGTGAGAGAGAATGTAAGTTGGTGCAGCCACTATGGAAAACATGTATGGAGGTTCCTCAAAAAGCTAAAAGTAGAGTTGCCATATGATCCAGCATGTATCTGGAAAAAAAACTATAATTCAAAAAGACACATGTACCCCTATGTTCACAGAGCACTATTCATAATCACTGATACATGGAAACAACTTAGATGTCCTTCAACAGATGAATAGATAAAGAAGATGTGAGATATATACAAATACTACTTAGCCATAAAAAGAACAAAGTAATGCCATTTGCAGCAACACAGATAGAACTAGAGATTATCATACTAAGTGAAGTTTAAGTTAGAAACAGAAAGACAAGTACCATATAATATCACTTATATGTAGAATCTGAAATATAACACAGGGGCTTCCCTGTTGGTTCAGTGGTTGAGAATCCACCCTCCAATGCAGGGGACAGAGGTTCGATCCCTGGTCTGGGAAGATCCTACATGCCCTCACATGCTAGAACCCACGTGCCACAACTGCTGAAGCCCACACACCTACACCAAAGAGTAGCCCCTGCTCTCTGCAACTAAAGCTCATACTCAGCAACAAAGACCCTGCACAGCCAAAAATAAACAAATAAATAACTTAAAAAACAAAATATAACACAAATGCATTTATCTTCAAAATAGAAATGAACTCACAGACATAGATAACAGACTTGTGGTTGCCAAAGAGTAAGCGGACTGAAGGAGGGTGGATTAAGAGTTTGAGATTAGCAGATGCAAACTATTATATATAGAATGGATAAACAAGGTCCCACTATATAATACAGGGAACTATATTCAATTTCCCATGATAAACTATCACAGAAACCAATACCAGACAATGCTCTGTGGTTGGGTAGACCAGCTGAAATTGATAACAATCAAATTGAGACATTAACTGAGAACAATCAATGTTATACCACATGGCAGACAGCTGACACACTCAAACTATCCAAATCAAGCAATGAAAATCATTTGCACCAGCTTGGTTATGTTAATAGCTTTGATATTTGGGTTCCACATAAGTTAAGCCAAAAAAAAACCACCACAAAAACCTTCTGGACCATACGTCTACATGCGATCCTCTATTGAAATGCAAGAAAAACATTCCATCTTAAAAACAAATTGTGAAGGGCGATGAAAAGCGGATTCTGTAAAACAATATAGAATGGGAGAGATCGTGGGGCAAGTGAAATGAACCAACACCACCAACCACACCGAAGGCCAGTCTTCATCCAAAGAGGGTGACGTTGTGTATACAGTAGGACTGGAATGGAGTCCTCTATTTACGAACTCCTTCAGGAAAACCAAACAACTGGTTCCAATAAGTACTGCTCCCAATTAGGCCAACTGAAAGCAGCACTTGATGAAAAGCGTCCGAAATTAGTCAACAGAAAATGCATAAACTTCCATTAGTATAACACAAGACTGAATGCTTCTTTGATGATCAGGCAAAAACTGTTACGCTTGGCTGGGAAGTTCTGATTCATCTGCTGTATTGACCAGACATTGCACTGGATTTTTGTTTATTTCAGTTTTACAAATTCTCTTAATGGAAAAATTCCAACTCCCTGGAAGACTGTAAAAGACACCTGAAAGAATTCTTGCTCAAAAAGATAAAAAGTTTTGGGAACACGGAATTATGAAGTTGCCTGAAAAAAGGCAGACATTAGTTTTTGCCACAGGCCTGGGAAAAAGGTGATTACGTGTTTTTAAAAGAAGCTGAATAAATGATCCCTGATTTCACTTCTGGGAAAAAAAAAAAAAGGAAGCCTACTTTTAGCTGGTACAAACTCAAACAAGCAAAAATTTGCTTCAGAAAACCTTGTTTTGAGATAAATTTATTTACTTCAAATGAAAAATTAAGCTATTGTGCCAGCATTATGATACTTCTTTAAATATTTACAAAAACTGGACAGGGCACGGCTCTTAAAGATGACTGCAGATTGGAATCATCTGGAAGGTACAAAAGAGAGTGATGCTAGGTCTCACGTGTGGAAATGCAGATTTCACTGTGTAAAGCAGGGCCTGGGCTTCTTCAGTATTATTGCTTTTCTTCCTCTTTTATTCTTTCCCACTTTTTTCTCCTCCCTGTTCTCTCTGTTTTCTCTCACCCTCCCTTCCTGCTTCATGTCTGCAATATTTGTGATTTATAGGAAAAACACGTACGTGGTGTTCATCCATACCTCCTGGCTCACAGATTCCCCAAATCCTTGGATTCTCCTGAGCATTAAGAGCACTAATTATACATTACGAGTATAATATTTGGCCTCTTGCCCTCAGTTCCTGAAAATGCTTCAGGGAAGATGACTTTTGGGTCCCACCCAAGGGTGGGGACTGGGTGCCAAGAGAACTAACCATGTGATCAGAGGGTTAGAACTTTCAGTCCCAGCCCCTGATCAAGAGGGAAGAGAGGCTGGAGGTTGAATTAATCACCAATGGCCAATGATTTAGTCAATTGTGCCTATGTAATGAAGCCTCACACTGTTTATTTAACTTATGTGCAGAGTGCATCATGAGAAATGCTGGACTGAATGAAGCACAAGCTGGAATCAAGATTGCCAGGAGAAAATATCAATAACCTCAGATATGCAGATGACACCACCCTTATGGCAGAAAGCGAAGAAGAACTAAAGAGTCTCTTGATGAAAGAGGAGAGTGAAAAAGTTGGCTTAAAGCTCAACATTCAGAAAACGAAGATCATGGCATCTGGTCCCATCACTTCATGGGAAATAGATGGGGAAACAGCGACAGACTTTATTTTTTTAGGCTCCAAAATCACTGCAGATGGTGACTGCAGCCATGAAATTAAAAGACGCTTACTCCTTGGAAGGAAAGTTATGACCAACCTAGACAGCATTAATTAAAAAGCAGAGACATTACTTTGCCAACAAAGGTCTGTCTAGTCAAAGCTATGGTTTTTCCAGTAGTCATGTATGGATGTGAGAATTGGACTATAAAGAAAGCTAAGCGCCGAAGAATTGATGCTTTTGAACTGTGGTGTTGGAGAAGACTCTTGAGAGTCCCTTGGACTACAAAGAGATCCAAGCAGTCCATCCTAAAGGAAATCAGTCCTGAATATTCATTGAAAGGACTGATGCTGAAGCTGAAACTCCAGTACTCTGGCCACCTGATGCAAAGAACTGACTCATTGGAAAAGACCCTGATGCTGGGAAAGATTGAAAGCAGGAGGAGAAGGGGACAACAGAGGATGAGATGGTTGGATGGCATCACCAACTCAATGGACATGAGTTTGAGTAAACTCTGGGAGTTGGTGATGGACAGGGAGGCCTGACATACTGCAGTCCATGGGGTCGCAAAGAGTCGGACACACTGAGCGCCTGAACTGAACTGAACTGAATGCTGCTGCTGCTGTGCTAAGTCGCTTCAGTCATGTCCGACCCTGTGTGACCACAGAGACGGCAGCCCACCAGGCTCCTCTGTCCCTGGGATTCTCCAGGCAAGAACACTGGAGTGGGTTGCCATTTCCTTCTCCAAGCCTCCATAAAATCTCTACAGGACAAGGTTCAGGGAGATTCCAGGTTGAACACATGGAGATTGGAGAGAGTGGTGAGCCTGGAAAAGGCACAGAAGCTCCACACCATTTCCCAATGCCATCCCTTATATATCGCTTCATCTGGCTGCTGATTCTTATACTTAAACATCCTTTTATAATAAACTGGTGATCCAGTAAAATACATGTTTCTCTGAGTTCTGTGAGCAACTCAAGCAAATTAAGGGGTCACGGGAAACCCTGATTTATAGCCAGTCAGTCAGAAGTACTGACTGGAGAAGGAAATGGCAACCCATTCCAGTATTCTTGCCTGGAGAATCCCAGGGATGGAGGAGCCTGGTGGGCTGCCATCTATGGGGTCGCACGGAATCAGACACAATCGAAGTGACTTAGCAGAAGTACAAGAAACAACCTTAACTTGCAATTGACATCCTAAGTTAAAGGATGTCTGTTGGAAACTCCAGTTTGTACCAAGTTGGTTAGATGCCCAGATAACAACCTGGGCTTGTGACTGGCATCTAATGTGGAGGGTTGTCCAGTGGAACTGGACTCTTTACCTCTGGAATCTGATTCTATCTCCAGGTAGAAAGTGTCAGAATTGAGTTGAATTCTCAGACACCTTGCTGGCATCTGAGAATTGCTCACTGGTGTGGGGCAGCCTACACACACATACAAAGTTGGAATTGGGTCTGGGAACCCATTTACAATGTCCTACTCTACACTGGGCTACTGAGGACCTCCAGCAGGATACTGAAAATAAATAGTGATAATGAGTATCTTTATATTGCTCTCCATCTCAAAAAACAAAAAACAAAGCAGCACATCACCATTAAGTATATTTGCTGTTGTTTTTAAAACAGATATCCTTTGTCAGATTAAACAAATTCACTTTTATGTTTATGTTCCTATTATTTAAAGTCATTAATATATGTTGACTTTTATCAAATGTTTTCCTCCATCTGTTGAGATGATCATATGCTTCTTTAATCTGTGCCTCTGGCAAACCACCACTCCACTCATTGGTTCGATGAGCTCAACTTTTTCTCCCTCAAACTCCACATACAACTGAAATCAAGGAGTATTTGAATTTCTCTGCTTGGCTTATTTTACTTAGTATAATGACTGTGATTTCATCCATGCTGTCACAAATGGCAAGATTTCCTTCTTTTTATGGCTGAATATGCCATGTTTTCATTATCCATTCAACTAGTGACACTTGATTGTTTCCATATCTTGGCTACTATGAATAATGCTGCATGAACATGGAGATGCAGATATCTCTTTGAGACAGTGATTTCAGTTCCTTTGGATAAATACCCAGAAGTGGGACTACTGGAACATATGGCAGTTCTATTTTTAAAGTTTCAGGCCTTAAGTTTCAGTCTTTAATCTATTTTAAGTTGATTTTTGTGGGTGGTGTGAGACAGATACCCAATTTCATTTTTCTCCTTTTGGATGTCCAGTTTTCTCAGAACCATTTATTGGAGAAACTAACCTTTCCCCCAGCTGTGTACATGTGGTGCCCTTGTCATAGATTAGTTGACCATATATGCTTGAGTGTATTCTGGGCTCTCTGTTTTGCTGGTCTGTGTCTATTTTCATGTTAATACCATATGCTGTTTTGATTACCATAGCTTTACAATATAGTTTGAAATCATGAAATGATATACTTTGTTCTTTCTCAAAACTGCTTTGGCTATTTGGCTTTTTTTGTGATTCCATATGAATTCTAGAATTTTCTATTTCTGTGAAAAATGACACTGGAATTTTGATGGGGGTTGCATTGAATCTGTAGATAAGTTTGGGTAGTATAGACATTTAATTCTTTCAATCAAAGAACATAAGATATGGCTCCATTTATTTCAGTCTCTTTCATCAATGTCTCATAGTTTTTAGCACACATGGCTTTCATCTCCTGGTAAAATTTATTCCTCAGTATGATGCTATTGTAATTGGGATTGCTTTCTTAGTTTATTTTTCAGATTGGTTTATAGAAATAAAATTGATTTCTGCATGTTGATTTTGTATTCTGCAACTTCACTGGGTTTATTCTAACAGTTTTTTGATGGAGTCTTTAAGGTTTTCCGTATATTAGATTATGTCATCTACAATTTTACTTCTTCCTTTCTGATTTGGACGCCCTCTATTTCTTCTTCTTGACTAACTGCTCTGGCTAGGACTTCCAGGGTGATGCTGAATAGAAGTAATGAGTATGAATCCTGTCTTGTTTTTAAACTAAGAGGAAAAGCTTTAGCTTTTCATGACTGAGTATGATGTTAGCTGTGGGCTGATTATATACAACTTTCATTATGTTGAAGTACATTCCTTTTAAACTTTATTTGTTGAGATTTTTTTATCACTTAAAACTTTCAAATGCCTTTTTTCTTCATCTGTTGCCATTATCATAAGATTTTCTACTTCATTCTGTTAATGTGTTGTATCACATTTATTGATTTACTCATGTTGAGCCATCCTTGCACCTCAGGAATAAATCCCACATGACTGTAGTGTATGATTCTTTTAATGTGCTCTTGACTCAGTTTGGTAATATTTTGTTGAGGGTTTTTGTATATAAATGTCATACAGATCCATCAAGGATACTGGGCTGTAACTCTGTTTTCTTATAGTATCCTTGTCTAACTTTGGTATCAGGGTAAAGCTGGCTAGCAAAATGAGTCAGAAGTGTCACCTCCTTTTCAGTTTTTTTTTTTGGAAGAGTTTAAGAAAGACTGGTGCTAATTCTTCTTTAAATGTTTAATAGAATTCACCAGTGAAGTTTTCTAGTCCTGCACTTTTCTTTGTCAGGAGATTTTTGATTACAGATTTAGTTTCTTCATTAGTTACAGGTCCATTCAGTTTTCTATTTCTTACTGATTCAGTCCTGAGAGTCTGTGTGTTTCTAGGAATTTATCCATTTTTCTAGGTTATTCAATATTTTGGTATGTACTCACTCATGGTATTCTCTCATGATTCTTTTCATTTCTGTATTATTAGATGTAACATCTCCCCTTCAATTCAGATTTCATTTTCTTAGCCTAGCTAAAGGTTTGCTGACTTTAACTTTTCAAAGAACTAGCTCTTAGTTTTGTTGATCTGTTTTTTTTTTTTTTCGAATCTCTATTTCTACTCTGGATTTTGTTGTTTCCTTCTTTCTGCTAACTTTGGGCTAAGTTCATCCTTTCACTAGTTCCTTGAGGTGTGAAGTTAAAGAGTTTGAGATCTTTCTTGTCTCTCAATGTAAGTTTTGTAACTATAAATTTCCTCTTAAAATTGCTTTTGCTGAACTATGTAAGTTTTGGCACATTGTTTCCACTTTCATTTCTATCAAGATATTTTTATTTCCTTTTTAATTTCCTCTTTGACCCTTTTGTTATTCAGAAATGCATTGCTTAATTTCCATGTAATTTTACATTTTCCAGCTTTCCTCCTGTTGATTTCTAGTTTCATGACATTGTGGTTGGAAAAATAATCTGATGTGATTTCAGTCTTCTTAAATTTGTTAAGACTTGTTTTGTAATCTAACAAATGATCTATCTTGGAGAATGTTTCATGTGCACTTGAGAAGAATGTATACTCTGCTGCTGTTGAGTAGAATGTTCTGCTTATGTCTGTTAAGGTCCATTTGTCCTATGGTCCTTTTGTTCTATATTTTCTCATGGATTTTCCGTCTGGAAGGTCTATCCGTTATTAAAAGTGAAGTAGTTTAAGTCCCCCACTATTAGTGCATAGACATCTATTTCTGCCTGCAGATCTGTTAATATTTGTTCCATATATGTAAGTGCTCACATCTTGAGTACATACATAATTACAAATGCTATATCCTTTTGATAAACTGATTCTTTTATCACTATAGAATGACTTTCATTGTCTCTTGTTACAGATTTTGACTCACAGCCATTTTGTCTGATATAAATACAACTGCCCCTGCTCTTTTTTGGTTTCTATCAGCCTGGAATATAAGTTTCCATCCTTCACTTTCAGGATATATATGCCACTAAAGTTGAAGTGAATCTCCTGCAGACAACATATAGTTTTGTCTTGTTTTTTAATTCACTCAGCCTCTGTACTTTGGCCACCTGACAAAAAGAGTCAATTCATTGGAAAAGATTTTGATGCTGGGAAGGACTGAGGGCAAGAGAAGTGGGAAACACAGGATGAGATGGTTGGATGGCATCGCCAATTAAATGGACATGAGTTTGAGTAAACTCCGGGAGATAGTGAAGGACAGGGAAGCCTAGCATGCTGTACTCCACAGGGTCCCAAAGAGCAGGACATGATTTAGCAATTGAACAACAACTCTATATTTTGATTAGAGATATTAATTCATTTTCATTTAAAGTAATTATTGATAAATATGGACTTACTAATTGCCATCTTCTTGCTTTCTGTTTCGCAGTTCCTTTCTTCCTCTCTTTCTTCGTTTGTAATCTGATGATTTTCTATAGTGGTATGCTTTATTTCCTTTATCTTTTATGTATAGGTATTTACTTTGTGACTACCATGAGGCTTAAAATAAAAATATAGTTATAACAGCCTATATACTTTTTCCATTGAATTTTACACTTCCATGTGTTTTCATGAGGCAGGTACAGTGGTGATGAACTCCCTCAACTTTTGTTTGTTTGGGTACAGTCTTTATTTCTCCTTCATTTCTGAATGACAGCTTTGCCAGTTAAAGTAGTAGTCTCAGTCATCAGCTTTTTTCTTTCAGAATTTTGAATATATCATTCCACCCTTTCCTGCCTTACAAGGTTTCTTCTGAGAAATCTGCTGAGAGTTTCTTTTCATATAAAACAAGGTTTTTTCCTCCCAATTGCTGCTTTCAAAATTCTTTGTCTTTGATTTTTGATAGCTTTATTATAATGTATCTTGGGAAAATCTTCTTTGGGTTACATCTATATAGGGACTTAAGAGATTCATGGACACAAATGTTCATGATCTTGTCCTAGATTTGAGAATTTCTTTTCTCTTTTTAATTTATTTTTAATTGAAGGATAATTGCTTTACAATATTGTGTTGGTCTCAGCCATACATCAACATGATCCAGCCATAGGTATACATATGTCCCCTCTTCCTTGAACCTCCCTCCTGGAAATTTCTTAAAATAAGTTTCCTGCCCTTTCTCTCTCTTCTTTGGGGATGTCCACAATGAAAATATTAGTTACTGGATGGAGCCCCATAACTCACATAGGCTTTCTTCACTATTTTTTCATTCTCTTTTCTTCTATGACTTGCTAATTTCACATGACTCATCTTCAAGTTCACAGATTCTGTCTTCAGCTTGATCAAGTCTGTATTGCAGACTTGATCTCTATTGCATTTTTTAAAACCTCATTCTCTACATTTCTTCAGCTCCAGAATTTCTGTTTGGTTCTTCTTACCATTTCTATTTCTCTGTTAAACTTCTCATTTTTGTTTGTGTATTGTTTTCATGATTTTGTTGTCTACAGGTGCTCTCTTACAGCTCACCAAGTTTCTTTAAAACGATTAAGTTTGAATTCTATGGCAATCCATAGATCTCCAGTTCTTTGTGGCCTGTTACTGGAAAATCATTCTGCTCCTTTTGGTGGTGTCATGTTTCCTAGCTTTTGTCCATGTTTCTTGTAACTTTGTGTTGATATCTGTGTATTTGATGGATCACTCATCTCTTCTAGACCTTACAAACTGATTTTGGTGGAGAAGACCTTTACCTGCCAGTGGGTACAGGGAAGCTGGTTGGATGGGGTATGTTGATTGCAGGTACAGGCCAGGCCCAGCACCGTAGTCTCTGTGCAGCTCACCAGCTGAGGTCAGTACTGGCAAGGACGGTATGAGTCCTCAACTGCCGGTAGCTACAGAGGCTGTGGGACTGCTGGGGTCTACGGTGGTGACAGTTTGTGGGCACCTTCTGATCCTTTTTTTCCCATGGGGATTTTATTGCTGATGGGCTACCTCTTAGCACTGGATCCAGCCTGTGGACACTCTCCTGGCAGTGGTAACACAGGTGTCTGATGTACAGGTGTCGATGGCACAGAGACACAGCAGAGGTCTGGCGTGCAGGCACTTACAGAGGGATGGTGGTTCCAGGTTCTGGTGTGCTGACTAGTTCACAACGGTGGTGGCTCCAGCATCTCAGGTGCATGAGTGTGCAGCTACCATGAAGCTGGGATCTGAAGCATGGGTGCCACCACAACAGCCAGGGTTCTGGGGTCTGGGGTATGCACAGGGTTGAGGGAGGCAGCTGGCAGTCCTGGTCCCAGGGCAGCAGACCAGCAGCTTCTTCTGGGGAGGGAAGAATAAGGTGCAGCAGCATCTCTCTCCCTAGGGTGTCCTGTGGTGGTGATGGCTGCTGGTTAACTCCATGGTGAAAGCACCCAGCGTCCTCTGTGGAGTAGGCAACTGGGGCCCATGCCCGCTATCACTACAGGTTCCTCTGCTGTGAAAGCTGTGGGGAAGTTGCAGCCACCATGGGGGCGGTAGAGGTCCTTAGCAGCAAAGGCTAATGGAGTCCTTCACAGAGCTGGCCACTGGGGACCATGATGGCACAAGCTGTGTAGCTGATACAGATACCTCAATCTTCTCTGTTCCTTGCCATCTCATCTAAGCTGATTCCCCTTAATCCTTTATGTTCATTAATTCTTCATTTCTGCTCCACTGTGTTAATACAGATTCTTAACTGGATTTCTGAGCCATCCCAAAGCCAATTCCGTTTAGGTATCGATGTCCAACTATTGATTTTATGTGAGGACAGATGCTGATTATCTCCTGCTCCGCAATCTTGCTGACATCACTCCACCCCCATTATTCTCTGAGGGTCTATTTCAATCTGATTTTTTAATCTGGGCAGACTTTTCCACATCTCACATGAACCTTTCGTCCTTTTCCTTTCTTCTCAACAATTATTACCTCTTTTCCAACATTTGGGTGAGTCCACCGTTCTCACTCTCATGAACACGTTTCTGGTTTGACCATAGAGCATTCATCCCTTCCCTCACGCAGCAGCACTCTTAAATTCCCTCCAGAGAACAGCTTTCCTTATTTTCAAGTCCAGGGATGCGCATATAACTTGGGGACAGGTCAGTCTGTGCATTCCAGCCACCTGGTCACATGACTGCTTTAGGTCTGCATAGTGGAGTTAGGCTGAATCCTTCTGAAAAGTGATAACTCTCATGTCTATATTTGAATCTGGAAGACTATACACTGGAGCTCTGCCAACAATATTCTGATCACAAAATATAAATGTGAGGTTTTTAATTATTCAACTTTTTAACATTTATGGCACTTTTCAGATTTTATTTCTTCTTATGTTAGTAAGAAGTGTGGTAAATTGTATTTCTCCAGGACATAAATTTGCCAGATTGTAGCAATGTCCCTTTTTTATTCCTGATACTGGCTGTGCCTTCTCTCTTTCCTAGAGTCAGTCTCCCCAGAACATAAATTTGCCAGATTGTAGCAATGTCCCTTTTTTATTCCTGATACTGGCTGTGCCTTCTCTCTTTCCTAGAGTCAGTCTCACGAGCGGCTCACCAGTTTTATTTGCCAAATCAAAGAAACAACTTTAAGCTTTGTTGATACTCTATATACGAACAAAGCTAGTGGAGGTGATGGAATCCCAGTTGAACTATTTCAAATCCTGAAAGATGATGCTGTGAAAGTGCTGCACTCAATATGCCAGCAAATTTGGAAAACTCAGCAGTGGCCACAGGACTGGAAAAGGTCAGTTTTCGTTCCAATCCCAAAGAAAGGCAGTCCCAAAGAATGCTCAAATACTGTACAATTGCTCAAACTGCTCAAAACTACTGCACTCATCTCATACACTAGTAAAGTGATGCTTAAAATTCTCCAAGTCAGGCTTCAGCAATATGCGAAAAGTGAAATTCCAGATGTTCAAGCTGGTTTTAGAAAAGGCAGAGGAACCAAAGATCAAATTGCCAACATCCTCTGGATCATTGAAAAAGCAAGAGAGTTCCAGAAAAACATTTATTTCTGCTTTACTGACTATGCCAAAGCCTTTGACTGTGTGGATCACAATAAACTGTGGGAAATTCTGAAAGAGATGGGAATACCAGACCACCTGACCTGCCTCTTGAGAAACCTATATGCAGGTGAGGAAGCAACAGTTAGAACAGGACATAAAACAACAGACTGGTTCCAAATAGGAAAAGGAGTACGTCAAGGCTGTATATTGTCACCCTGCTTATTTAACTTATACGCAGAGTACACCATGAGAAACGCTGGGTTGGATGAAGCACAAGCTGGAATCAAGATGGCCAAGAGAAATATCAATAACCTCAGATACGCAGATGACACCACCCTTATGGCAGAAAGTGAAGAAGAACTAAAAAGCCTCTTGATGAAAGCGAAAGAGGAGAGTGAAAAAGTTGGCTCAACATTCAGAAAACTAAGATCATGGCATCCAGTCCAATCACTTTATGGCAAATAGATGGGGAAACAGTAGAAACAGTGGCTGACTTTATTTTCCTGGGCTCCAAAAGCACTGCAGATGGTGACTGTAGCCATGAAATTAAAAGACGCTTACTCCTTGGAAGGAAAGTTATGACCAACCTAGACAGCGTATTAAAAAGCAGAGACATGACTTTGTCAACAAAGGTCCATCTAGTCAAGGCTATGGTTTTTCCAGTGGTCATGTATGGATGTGAGAGTTGGACTATGAAGAAAGCTGAGCGCAGAAGAATTGATGCTTTTGAACTGTGGTGCTGGAGAAGACTCTTGAGAGTGCCTTGAACTGCAAGGAGATCCAACTAGTCCATCCTAAAGGAGATCAGTCCTGAGTGTTCACTGGAAGGACTGATGTTGAAGCTGAAACTTGAATACTTTGGCCACCTGATGCAAAGCGCTGCCTTATTGAAAAAGACCCTGATGCTGGGAAAAATTGAGGGCAGGAGGAGAAGGGGACGACAGAGGATGAGATGGTTGGATGGTATCACTGACTCAATGGACATGGGTTTGGGTGGACTCTGGGAGCTGGTGATGGACAGGGAGGCCTGGAGTGCTGCAGTTCATGGGGTTGCAGAGTTGGACACAACTGAGGGACTGAACTGAAATGATACTCTACTGCATATTTATTTTGTATTTCATTAATTCATGTTTGTTTTATTTCTTTCTTTTAACTGCATTCAATTTTCTCTTTAACTTTTTATAGTGGATGTATTTTGATTGTTTCTAATCTTTTCTCCTTTCTAAAATGTGCGTTTGAGGCTGCAAAATTTCTGCAAAATATAGATTTAGCTGTATCCATACATTTTGATAATTAATGTTTCATTTGTATGATTTTCAAATCATTATTATTCAGAATATTTTCACAACTTACATTATAATTTTTTTTGTTGCTTCAATGAGATAAATGCATTTCCTAACTGTCAAATTGTGGAGACTTCAGGTATCTTCTTGTTTTTAAATTCTAGCTTACTGCAATTGTAGTTAAAGAACATGCATTGAATGATTTCAATCATTTAAATTTGAAATTAGCTTTGTGTCCTGACTATGGCTAATTTTAAAATATTCTTTGTGTACTTGAAAAAATGGGCATTCTTCAGCTATTGGGTGTCCTACATATAAAACAAAACTGCTAATTCTACTGTCAAAATCCTTTATATTCTGAATTGATTTTTGTCTTCACATTCAAAAAGTTAAAACTCTCATGATGATTTTTTTCATTTATTTCTAGTAATTTTTGCTTTATATATTTTGAGGCTGTGTTATTGAAGACATGCAAATATGGAGTTATTTGATCTTCTAGGAGAACTGAATCTTTCATCATTACTTTTTTGTCTATTTGTCTGATATAAAAGGTCTACTCTATGGGACTTCCCTGACAGCCCAGTGATTAAGACTCTGAACTTCCACTGCAAGGGGCACAGGTTTGATCCTTGGTCAGGGAACTAAGGGGCTTCCCTGGTGGCTCAGGGGTAAAGAATCTGCCTGCAGTTCAGGAGCTGCAGGAGACAATGGCTTCAATCCCTGGGTCAGGACGATCCCCTGGAGTAGAGCATGGCAACCCACTCCAGTATTCTTGCTTGGAGAATCTCCATGGACAGAGGAGCCTGGCAGGCTATAGCCCACAGGATCACAGAGAGTCGGACATGAGTAAAGCAACGTAGCATGCAAACACATAGGGAAGGAAGATCCTACATGGCCCATGGCTCTGCCCACTCCACAAGAGGAAAAAAAAAAAAAAGAAAACAATCTACTCTAGCCTTCTTTAGGTATTAGCATGCTTTTTTTTTTCTTTACTCATCACCATTTGTAGTCTTATATCTTAGTTTATTAGTTTGTTCTCTTTTTTCACATTTGACAACATTTGATGTTTATTTCATTTACATTTAATTACTCATCTACTAGGGTTAAGACTACCATCTTACAAATGATTTCCTATATTTTCATCATGTTCAATGTTGCTTTTTCTCTTCTTCCTTGCCTTTTGTTTTTAAAAAATTCTTCCCTACTCTACCCCTCCCCCATGAGTGTGAAAATTATCTACTACTTTACAATTCTCAAAAGAGTATTCTACAGACTACAATATACATTCTTGATTTTGGCTCTCTTCTCTAACAATGGAAGAATGCAGGAGCTCTTTGAGTACAATTCCCTTCCCCCGGTAAATATGCCCTTACTTTTACATACTTTAGCTCAATAAATATATTTCAAATCTCAGAAGACATAATGTTTTTTAAACAGTTAACACTCCTTTTGACTTGTCCATGTTTTATAATTCTATTACTTTTATTCCTTCCTGTATTTCTGACCTTCCATCTGGCATCACTGTGGTTTAGCTTAAAAATATCCTGTCTTATATTTACAATATGCAGGTATTAAAGCCTTCTCATTTTTATCTCATCTTAACTCATGTAGCATGCTAACCACCAGGTAGAGATTCAAGGTTTACGTTTATTTTCCTTAGCACTTTGAGGATACCTGTATCTCCTAAGCCAAAGTCACACAAACATTCTCCTGTGCTTCCGACCATAAGTTTCACAGTTTTCAGTTTTACATTTAGGGTTACATTCCATTTTGAGTTGATTTTTGTATGTGGTGTTAAATATGGGTTAATATTCATTTTTCACATATGAATGATCAATTATTCCAAGACTGGAAAAACCTGTTCTCTCTTCATTGAATGTCCTTTATCTGTTTATAAAAAATGAAGTGTCTCTCTGTGTTTGTGTCTATTTCTGAATTCTCTTTATTCTATTTACCTGTAATTACTCCAATACCACCCCTTCATGGATTACAGTCTTGCCATGGAGAAGGGGCTTGAGTAACTCAGTGAAGCTATGAGCCGTGTTGTACAGGGCCATCCAAGATGGGTGGGTCATAGTGAAGACTTCTGGACAAAATGCAGCCCACTGGAAAAGGAAATGGCAATCCACTCCAGTATTCTGGAATGGATTCTTGCATGGAGAACCCCACGGACAGTATGAAAAGGCAAAAATATATGACACCAGAAGATGAGCAACCCCTAGGTTGGAAGGTGTCCAATATGCTGCTGGGGAAGAGTGAAGGGCAATTATTAATAGCTCCAGAAAGAATGAAGTGGATGGGCCAAAGCAGAAATGATGCCCAGCTGTGGATGCGTCTAGTAGTGAAAGCAAAGTCTGATGCTGCAGAGGACAATGCTGCAAAGGAACCTGGAATGTTAGGTCCATGAATTACAGTAAACTGGATGTGGTCAAGCAGGAGATGGCAAGAGTGAACGTTGACATCTTAGGAACCAGTGAACTAAAATGGATGAGAATAGGCGAATTTAATTTAGATGACCATTACATCTACTACTGTGAGAAAGAATTCCTTAGAAGAAATGGAGTAGCCCTCATAGGCAACAGAAGAGTCCAAACTGCAGTATTTGGGTGAAACCTCAAAAATGACAGAAAGATCTCAGTTCCTTTCCAAGGCAAAGCATTCAACACCAGGGTAATCAAAGTCTATGTCCCAACCACTAACGCTGAAGAAGCTGAAGTTGAAAAGTTCTATGAAGACCCACAAGACCTTTTTGAGCTAACACACAAAAAAAGATGTCCTTTTCATCATAAAGGACTGGAATGCAAAAGTAGGAAGTCAAGAGATACCTAGAGTAACAGGCAAGTTTGGTGGTGGAGTACAAAATAAAGCAGGGCAAAGGCTAATAGAGTTTTGCCAAGAGAATGCATTGATCATAGCAAATACCCTCCTCCAACAACACAAGACTCTACACAGACATCACCAGATGGTCAATACTGAAATCAGGCTGATTATATTCTTTGCAGTCAAAGACGGACAAGCTCTATACAGTTAGCAAAAATAAGACTTGGAGCTGACTATGGCTCACATCATCAGCTCCGTATTGCAAAATTCAGGCTTAAATTGAAGAAAGTAGGAAAAACCATTTAGGCCATTCAGGTATGACCTAAATCAAATCCGTTACGATTATACTCTGGAGGTGATGAGTAGATTCAAGGGATTAGAGCCGGTAGACAGAGTGCCTGAATAACTACAGATGGAAGTTAGTAACAGTGTAAATGAGGCAGTGACCCAAACCACCCCAAAGAATAAGAAGATTAAGTGGTTGTCTATGGAGGCTTACAAATAGCTGAAGAAAGAAGAGAAGCAAAAGGCAAAGGAGAAAGGGAAAGATATACCCAACTGAATGCAGAGTTTCAGAGAATAACAAGGAAATACAAGAACTTTCCTGTTCATAAATGAACAACGAAGAAATAGAGGAAAACAATAGAATGGGAAAGACCAGAGATCTCTTCAAGAAAATTGGAGATATCAAGGGAGTATTTCATATAAGGATGGGCACAATAAAGGACAGAAAAGTTAAGGACCTAACAGAAGCAGAAGAGATTAAGAAGAGGTGGGAAGAATACACAGAAGAACTATACGAAAAAGCTCTGAAAGAACCAGATAACCACAATGACATCATGTCACTCACATAGAGCTGACATTCTGCAGTGTGAAGCCAAGTGGGCCTTAGGAAGCATCACTACAAACAAAGCTGGTTGAGATATTTAAAATCTTAAAAGATGATGCAGTTAAAGTGCTGCACTCAGTATGTCAGCAAATTTGGAAAACTCAGCAGGACCACAGGACTGGAAAAGGTCAGTTTTCATCTCAATCCCTAAGAAGGGCAATGACAAAGAATGTTCAAACTGCTGTACAACTGCACTCATTTCACATGATAGCAAGGTTATGCTCAAAATCCTTCAAGCTAGGCTTTAGCAGTTTGTAAACCGAGAACTTCTAGATGTACAAGCTAGGTTTAAAAAAGGCAGAGGAACCAGAGATCAAATTGCCAACATTCGTTGGATCATAGAGAAAGCAAGGGAGTTCCAGGAAAATAATATCTATTTCTGTTTCACTGACTACATTAAAGCCTCTGACTGTGTGGATTGGAACAAATTGTGGTAAATTCTTAAAGAAATGGGAATACCAGACCACCTAACCTGTCTCCTGAGAAACCTGTATGCAGGTCAAGAAGCAAGTTAGAACCGAACATAGAACTAACATGACTGGTTCAAAATTAGGAAAGAAGTACAACAAGGCTGCATATTGTCACCCTGCTTATTTAACTTATATGCAGAGTACATCATGTGCGTGTACATCATTTCCCATGTACATCATGCGAAATGCCTGGCTGGATGAATCACAAGCTGGAATCAACACCGCCAGGAGAAATATCAACAATCTCAGATAAGCAGATGATACCACTCTAATGGAAGAAGGCAAAGAGGAACTAAAGAGCCTCTTGATGAGGGTGAAAGAGGAGAGCAAAAAAGCTGGCTTGAAACTTAACATTCAAAAAACTAAGATCATGGCATCTGGTCCCATCGCTTCATGGCAACTTTATTTTCTTGGGGTCCAAAATCCCTGCCAACAGCGACTGCAGCCATGAAATTAAATGACGCTTTCTCCTTGGAAGGAAAGCTATGAAAAACCTAGACAGCATATTAAAAAGTAGAGATATCATTTTGCTGACAAAGGTCCATGTAAGTCCAAGCTATGGTTTTTTTCTAGTAGTCATGTACAGATGTGAGAGTTGGACCATAAAGAAGACTGAGCACCAAAGAACAGATGCTTTTGAATTGTGGTGCTGGAGAAGACTCTTGAAAATCCCTTGGACAGCAAGGAGATCAAACCAGTCAATCCTAAAGGAAATCAACCTGAATATTCACTGGAAGGACTATGCTGAAGCTCCAATACTTTGGTCCACCTGATGCAAAGAGTTGACTCAACAGAAAAGACCCTGATGCTGGGAAAGATTTAAAGAAAAAGGAGGAGGCGGTGGGAGAGGATAAGATGGTGAAACAGCCATCATTGACTCAAGTGGGCATGAATTTGAGCAAACTCTGAGAGACAGAGGAGGAGAGAGAAGCCTGATGTGCTACAGTCCATGTGGTTGCAAAGAACTGGACATGACTCAAGTGACCAAATAACACTACCACCACCACCGCACTGTCTTGATCACTATGATTTTATAATAATTCTTGAAATCAGCTAGTGTTAGCATTGCAGTCTATTTCTTTTACTTCCAAATGGCTTTTACATTTTCACAGCTTTTCAACTGCTAGAAAAAAACTTTTGGGATTCTGGTGGCAGCTGCATAAAATCTATTGATCAAGTGAGAGAGAATTAAAACTGTAATAATATTGTGTCTTCTGACCTGAGAATAGGGTACTTCTTTACGTCTTTAGCTTCCATCCACATTGTTTTGTAGTTCTTACTGAACAGTCTTACAGATATCTTATCAGATTTAACTCTACATTGTTCATGGAGAGTTTGCAGAGGATACTCCCAGTTGTCAAATTTTGTGAAATTCCTTTTCTGTATTTATTTAGATAATCTTATGGACTGCTTCTTTACTACTTTATCAATATGATAAATTATATCTCTTTCCTATAGTTTTTTGGACAAATGGAATACAGCTGTAATTAACTGTATTAATGTGGCTATCTGCTAATCCTAACAGCTTTGTCAGCTATGGGGAATGAGGAATTTTTCTCATATTGTCCTGCTTGATAATTTCAGTTGGATATCAGACAATGTAAAACTTGCCTTCTTGGGTACTGTATGAGTTTGTATTCCTAATAACATTCTTTGCCATGAGATGCAGTTAAGCTACTCTGGCTTGATCTTTTGATATCTTGCTCTTAAGATTTGTTCAGCAGGACAAGAACAAATTTTAATTTAGGGCTAATTATTCTCCATGACAGAGGCAAGGCCCTTGTCAGCCCTCTACCCAGTGGCCCTTGAATTATAAGTCCTTCCAGCTAACTGGTAGAAACAGACATTCCCTTACTATGAGTTATAGTAGCATTCCCTCTAATCCTTGGAGTGGTTCATTTCCTGGCATTAGCTAGTTTCCTCACACACAGCACTCTGCAAAACAATCAAAAGGAATCCTCTATCAATCCAGAGACTTTCCTCTTTGTGCTCTCTCCTCTCCAAAACTCTACCCACAAACTCTTGCCCCTGGGCTTCCCAAGACTCTCAGGTCAGTCTCCTCATTATGGGAAATCTGCTGAGCTCTACCTGGGTCCCTCCCTCCCTGCTCTGGGATTGTGAAAACCTCAGTGCAGTCAGCTGAAATGATCATCGAGTGTTTTCAGTCTTGCAGGGATCAATGTCAGTCACTCCTTTATGTTCAAAGTCTTTAAAAAATATAGTTTCGTATATTTTGCATGCTTTTTCAGTTGTTTTAAGGGAAAATAAATCCAGTGCCTATTATCCAATGTGACCTAAAGTAAAAGTCTGAGGATCTCTTCTATTGTCTGTTCTTGTTGCTGCTTTTCTTTCATGCTATCTTGCCTCATTATCTGCCAGGTTACATACTTTCTTTCAATATATGTAAGTTTTTTTTCACTTTTTAAATTATCATACAGTAAAATGGACTTCTTTAGCTGCAAAATTCTGAGAACTTCAGCATACATATATCCATATAATTACTACCATAATGCATAGCAATTCAATCATCCCTAAAAAACTTCCTTGTGTTATTATCCCTTTATACTCACATTCTCCCCCTATCTCTAACTCCTTGGAAACACTGATCTGGTATCTACAGTTTTTTTGAGAATGTCATTAAAAATAGGGTTATCCAGTATGCAGCTTTGAGACAGATTTCCTTCACTCAGTATGCCTTTGGGGTTCACTCATGCTGTTGCATGTGTCCATTGTTTGTTTCTTTCTCAAAGCGCCATAGTCTGTTCTTCCAATCACCCACTGCAGGATATTTGGGTTGTTTCCAGTTTGGGCAATTATGCAAATGAACTGCTATAACCATTTACATATAAGTGTTTAGTAAACATGAGTTTTTATTTCTCCTTGGTAAAGACTGAGTAGTGAAATCGTTGTGTCATATACTGAGTATATCTTTGATTTTTAAAATATCCAACTAGATATTTTCCAGAATAGCTGTACCATTTTGCATTCCCACTAACATGAGATCCAGTTGCTCCATATCCACACAAAATTCAGTATTGTTAGTTTAGTCATTCTCACAAGTGTGTGATGATCCTTCGCTATGGCTTTTATTTGCATTTCCCTGGTAGTCAATGACATTAATTTTTTTAAATGTGCTTAACTGCCATCCTTATATTCTCTTTAGGAAGTGTCTGTTCCAGTACATTGTCCGTTCTTCAGTTGAGCTGTTTTCTTAGGAGTTTTGAGAGTATTTATTTTGGGAACAAATACTAAGCTGAATATGTAACTTGCAATTATTTTCTCCCGGTCCGTAGATCATCTTTCATTCTCTTAACAGCGGTTTTCACAGCACAAAAGAATTTACTTTGATGATGTCTGATTTATCCATTCTTCTTTTATGCGTTATGCTTTTGATGTTAGATCTAAAGACTCCCTTGGCACAGGTTGCAAAAGTTCTTCTCCAAAAATTATAATACAGTTTTATATTTTATGTTTGGATATACAATGAATTTTTAGTTAATTTTTGTATAAAGATGTCAGGCATAGGTCAAAGTTCAATTATTGCATGTGGATGAGCAACCAGTCCAACACCATTTGTTGAAAAGACTATCCTTTCTACATAAAATTGCTTTTGCATCCTTGTCAAAAAAGCAAATGGCTATATCTCTATGGATATATTTCTGGGCTTTATATTCTTTTTCACTGATCTATGTGTCAATTCTTTTGTTGATACCATACTTTCTAGGTTACTGTAACATTATAAGGTCTTAATATTGAGTAATATGATGCTTCCAACTTCATCTGCCTTTTCAAAACTGCTTTAGCTATACCTTTGTACTTCCATATAAATTTTAGAGTCAGCCTGTTTGTATCTGCAAAAATTACCATTTGAATTTTTACTGGCATTCTATTAGATCTATATAACATTTTGGGAAGAATTGCTGAAATCTTTAAAAATTCTTTAAAACTCTACATTTTTACTGGTGAATCTTCTAATTGACAAACACAGTATGCTTCTCCATTTATTTAGATCGTCTCTAATCCATTTCATCATTACTTTATAGTTTTCACTATACAGATTCTGTATATGTTTTGTTAAATTTAGAGCTATGTATCTTGTTTTTAGCTACTGTAAATAGTATTCTTTCAAAATATTATTTTTAATTGTTCACTGTCAGCATATAGGAACATAATTATTTTAGTTGTTGACTACATATCCTATGATCTTACTAAACTCTCTCATTGGTTCTCAGAGTTGTTTCTGTTTAGAATACTTGTGAATTTTTTCCACGTAAAATCATACTAGCTGCAGAGACAGTTTTATTTCTTCCTTTTCACTCCACATGACTTTAAAAATTTGTTTTGGCTATGCCAGCATAGCCAGATTTACTGCTGCACACGGGTTTTCTCTAGTTGCGCGAGTGGAGGCTACTCTGTAGTTGCAGGGTGTGGGCTGCTCACTGCAGTGGCTTCTCTTGTTGCAGAGCATGGGCTCTAGGCCACCTGGGTTTCAGTAGTTGTGGTGCATGGGCCTAGTGGCCTAGCAGCAAGTGGAATCTTCCCAGAACAGGGATTGAACCCGTGTCCCCTGCATTGGCACGTGGATTTCCACCCACTGGACTCCCAGTAAAGTCCTCAATCCACATGCCTTTTATTTCTGTTTCTTGTTCATCTGGAATCTAATATTTCTAGTGTGACGTTGAACAGAAATAGAAAGATTAAACATCTATGCCTTGATCCCCATAGAGGAATCACATTTCGCTTTTCATCACTAAACATGATATTAGCTATCAGTTTTCTGTAGATGCCCTTTATCGAGTTGAGGATTTTCCCTTTATCCCTAGCTTGCTGAGCATTTTTATCATGAATGGGTGTTGTATTTCTGTCAAATACTTTTTCCGTATCAACTGATATGATCGTGTACCTTTCCTTTTGTAAGGAAATGAGATTCCCTTTGACATTAACATGGTGAATTAGTTGATTCTTGAATATTGCCTTCCTAGGATATACTCTGCTTTGTTATGGCATATTCTTTTTATATTGCTAGAATTGACTTTTTAGCATTTTACTGAGTTTTTTCTTCCCTTCTATATCCTTGAAAGATTAGGATATCAGATAACATAGATAAGATTAGGATATCAGATAACATAGATAAGATTAGGATATCAGATAACATAGATAAAAGTGTCTGTCACTTTTTTTGTGTGTGTGGTACTGCCTTTATATAGTTTTGATATAAAGGCAATGCTGGCTTCATAAAACAATTTGAAAAGTGTTCCTTTCTCTTCAATTTTCTGGACTAGCCTGTAGAATTGGTGTTATTTCCTTTTTAAAATGTTTCATAGAATTCAACAGTGAAACTATCTGGGAGATATTTTTGATGCTAATTCAATCTTGTTAATAGGTATAGGAGTATTCAGGTGATCTATCCCATCTTGGATGAGTTTCAGTAGTTTGTGGCTTTCATAGAGTTAGTTTGTTTCAACTAAGTTGTCAAATAAATGTGTGTAGGTTTGTTCAAAATAGTCCATGACTATGAATCCATGATCAGCATCTCTTTATGCAAGGTCTATAGTGATAGTGGTATTTTGTGTTTTTTTCTCTGTCAGTCTTACAAGAGACCAAACATATTTATTTTTTCCAAAGAATTCGTTTTTGGTTTCATTGTTTTTTCTATTGTTTTGTCTGTTTGGTTTCATTGTTTTTTCTATTGTTTATCTGTTTGGTTTCATTGTTTTTTCTATTGTTTCTATTGTTTTGTCTCAAATGTCATTGATTTCTGCTCTTACCTTTATTTCTTTCCTTCTGTTTGCTTTGGATTTTCTAGTTTTCCCTAACTTCTCAAGGTGAAAACTTGGGTTATTGATTTGAGACCTCTTTCTTCCTCTAAACATTTACTGTTATAAATTTCCCTTTAATTACTGTTTCAGCTGCATCTCACACATTTTAATACATTTTCATTCTTGTTCATATCAAAATGTTTTCTGATTTTCCTTGAGAATTTTTCCTGCAAAAACACTGGTAGGAAAGGGCAAGGGCAGAGACATTTTAGCATATACCTATGCAACCCACGTGCCTCACCTGCACTGTGACGGTAACTGAGAGGCCCAAGCCCGAGTGCCACCTTGACTTCACTTATTTGGTGGACAACTGGGACAGGGATACAGACAAGGACGCAGCCCCACAGACTGCTCTGGGCGTTGGGTAACAGTGCAGGGTGGGGCTTTTGCACTTTGGCACACAGCACATGCTGGCAAAACATGAGCACAAGTCAAGTCAGGCTGAGGACCATGAGCTGACGTGGAGCAATATACAGGAAACAGACAGAATTATCAAGTAGGAAGGGTTGGGAGTTCTGGCGGCTCATACCTTGGCTGGTGTCTGGCTGCAGGGAGCTCAGAGGAAGTGGGGGTGAAGATTCGGGGGCCTCTACTGCTGGGTGCTCGGCCACCGGACAGATGATAAACCACCTCTTCCCAGTATGCAGGACTAAGAGGAAGGACAGAAGCAGCTGGTGAGAGTGAGTAGGTGACCCCTCGCCGCCAATACCAGACCTGATAATGGGGATTTGAGGAATTCATCTCACACCAGTGGGGAGGATGTGCAGCCCGCTCAGGGGGCTCCTCACTGGCATTAGAGGCTCTCATAAGTCCCCCCAGCATGGGCTTATTTCCAAGGTCACCGGAAGTACATCAGTGAAGTGGTAATGCTGGCTGGGGGACCAGCAGGGCAGTGAGTCCACATCATGCTCAGTCCCCACCCAAACCAGACATGGCTCTTCAGACAGGGCAGCTGTCCCCAGATGGGGACACGCTCACCATACACTCCAGCAACCCCCCAGTGTGATGGCCAAAACCCGTACAATATGCTCAGTGGGAGGCCCTTATCAAATGCCTACTGGAAGCAGAGAAAGGACAATGGCAGACATGACTCCTCCAAAGGCATGTCTGATTGGCAGGGACAGCCGTGAAGGGAGACATACCATTTTGCTGGTACACCGGGGCGTTTGCTTGGGATTGGCGATTCTCCTGAAAGAGGTGAAGGATCAGAACTCAGCCGACTGCATGGAACAAGAACTTCCTTCAGAACACAACACTGTCTCAAATCCTCTAAGAGGCCTCAAGAGCTTGGACATTTCTAACTGGACAGAAGGCGCCTACCCTCCCGGCCACCTCACCCGACACTGCATGGCATACAGGTTCCTCCAGCAGGCCACATCACAGCACTGTACTTGCAGAGCCTGGAGCTGGGGTATAAGTAGGCCCAGCCCCTCCCAGGACCTCATAACAGGGACTTACCTCCCCAGCACCCAGGCCACAGGTGCTGAGGTGTGGCGGGCTCACCCCAGGGTCGGAGGCACGGTCCACATCCGTGTCCTCACTGAGCATATCCTCTGCCTTGTCCATGACATCCTTCATCTGCTCAATGAATGTCTCCCGCTCGGCCTGCAGGATGAAGTCGTGCTCCACCTGCAACAACACATCAGTCCTGTTGGTGGGGCTGTGCCTCGGGCCACTGGCCGCACAGCGTCTTCATTGATGGATTTATTTGGTTTCTACTCTGGACTAAGCCAAGAGGGGAGACACGGCCACTGAGCTCAGTTACCAACAGCAGGGCTACACAGTTCAGCAAGAAGCCACAGCAGGCCTCCACGTGATGCCCCAGTGCTATCAACAAGAGGCAGCCACTGGCAGAGGTGGGAGGACAAGCAAGGCTGGCACCAGTACTCCCCTCAATGGGGCTGGCATGCATGTGCCCAGCGACACAAGGAGACAGTCCCAGGGGAAGGGCCGTGGGCTCATCTGACAGGCATGACGACAGCCTCACCATGTAGGTAGCGATCTCGTCAGGCGCATCCCCATCCAGGTCAAACTTGAACGTCACCATCTTGTGGTTGTGTGTCTCCAACTGGCACTCCACCATCTTGTCACCCGTGTTGCACACCTAAAGGACACTCAGGCAGTGAGGCCAGGGAGGACACCGTGCCCAGCCTACCCTGTCTTGCCGGCCTGCTCTGCCTGGCTACTCACGTTCAGGATGGTCAGTCGGGGCCGACTGGCCCTCTCCTGGCGGGAGCGCACACGCGTGGACCTGCGGTGATGTTTCCGGGCGGCCTTGCCTTCCAGCTTTCCCCCACCAAATGCACCTTCGCAGCTGTCACTCATCTCTCTTCCAGAAGGGACGTCAGAGCCTCCATAGCTACATGAAAACCAAGAATGTTACAGCACCCAGGGGAACCCAGCCTGCCTCACATGGGAAACTTGGCTTTCCAGAAAACCAACAGAAGCTTTACTGTCTGGGTGTGCTAGGTGGAAACCCCAGAGGGTCTAAAGCTGCCCATGCACAACAGAGGGACCCTGAGCCCACTGTCCCTCCTAACCCTGTAATATCTGGCCTGGACAGTGCTGGGGTCATATGGGGCATATGACCTTTCTGACCTAGGACCTAAGTCTTCTCAGCTCCTGACCTGTGCATCACACTTAATCGGCTCACAGTATATGTCAGGATTAAGACACAACCCACCCCATGCCTTGGTTCCCCCATCTGTTGAACAGCAATGGGAACACATCAACAAGGTGGAGCTACTGTGGCATTTGAGGAGAGTTTGCAGAGCACTGAGCTTGGTGCTGCCATGACCAGGAGGGTGGGACACAAGATCACTTCCTGTAACCAGCTCCCTCCCTAAACGCAACATTGGCCACGCCTGAGGTGCTGGGAGACCTGGGATGTGGGCCGGACTCTGCCCTGCTCTCCCAGCCTTCCACAGTCCCCGGACCTGGTGACTATCCATCCATAGCCTCTCCCTGATCTCAGCACTGCACACCAGCACCAGGACCCGAAATACAACTGGGAGTATCTGACTACCAAACAACAGCAAGCACTGACAAACCCCCCAGAGGAGCTCCTTGAGGCTCCCCCAGCTCAGGTTTGGAAATGGGCGACATTGTTAGAAGATCTGACATACACGGGCAAAGTGTGCCATTACCTCTCACAGCTCTGAGGGAGGCTGGGCTGCTTGTCCTGTGAGGCCTGCTCCTGAAATAAAACCACGGAAAGGAGGCCAGGTCACATTCATTCCCCCGCGACACAGCCGCGTGCAGTCTGCCATCTCCCCACCATCACCGCCCAGCCCGCCACCCACTCCCTTCTGACTGCAGGGAGCAAATCACGTGCAGGCTGGCAGGAGCGAGGGATTTTATGTTTAACACTTAGAGCCAAGCAGATTCCTATAAGCTGGGGCCACCTCCTTTCCAAACATGTTAACCCACTTTGATCATCTCTACGAGGGAGCACATGGCCCAGGAAGAATTAGCACAGATTCTTCCCATCGCCTCCAAGAAAAGGACTCTGAATCCATGTGTAAAAATCAGGGTCTCCAGCTGGATGTGTGATTAAGGAAAATCCATCCAGGGACAGCAGAGGGAGAAGAACAGCACCCGTGGCTGTCCCTCGACACACACTTCCACCTTCCTGAGGGTATTCCTGACTTCTGGAACTGAGCCGCAAGGTCACAGCACAGGAGGGCTGCAGTGAGGCTGGGGTCAGGAATCAGGGTGACGGACTAGGGGCTGAGCCCCTAGGGGAGGGCCACACACCTCGGGGGCTGGCTCCACCGTCAGCTGAACGGTCGGGCAGGGACCAGGGATCCCAGGCCCACTGGGCAGCGGCAGGTTAGCAGGCGGCAGGAGCACAGCGGTCTGGACAGGCACGCTCTGAGGAGCTGCTATCACTGTGGGGGCCAGAGAGCCGGGGAGCTGAGGCAGGAGCTCAGGGACAGGAGGCAGCAGCACTTCCGGCAGAGGTGGGGAGAGAATGGCGGCAGGCGCGGGCACTGTGGCGACCTGGGTGGTGACATCCACAGCATATGTAGGCGGGTGGCCAAGCAGGATCTGAGGACACAGGGGACAGGGATGCGATTGGGGTGCGGGCCATCGCCTCCCCTGAAGGTCCTGGACCAAAGCAGGCGCTTCCATCACCCAAGGGAGTAAGCAAGTGATGAGGACGAACCTCCCCATGCACCCACACCCCACAGTCAAATCACAGCGTGCGTGTATGCAGATTTAGCAAAACCAAGGACAAGACACTCTCATGTCCCCATGGGTATAAAACCAAACCTAAAACCGCACTGCATCCATGAACCTCCAGCTGCTGTCAGGCTGAGAAGCTGAAGTGCGGCACACTTAGCACCTCTCTGGGCTCCCTGCCACCACCCTGCAGGGCCAGATCACTGTGCTACTCCGCCCCAGCCTCCTGTCAGGTCAAAGCCTGTGTTCCAATCCCAGCCATGAGCAAGAGGGTCTGTGGACCTCAGCCTTCCATGGGGTGACTTAGAAACTGGGCCAGATTCCCTCCTGTTCCCTCTTTAAAGGCTCTCGGGGGAGAGGCTAAGACAGGTTGAAGGAGAGCCATGGCCTGAAACGGCCCTAGTTTGAGGTTTAGGTTGGGAATGGGAATGACCTGCTACAGGGCCTACAAGTATGAGACTGATCAGACATGTGGTATGTGGAGTGAGATGTGAAAGCCACAGCCTAGCTGTGGAACTTTCTCTCCTGGACAGGTGCCCCAGCCTGTCCTTTCTTGGCACAGGGAAGCCTCTGGGCAGCCAGCCTAGCTCATCAGTAAACTCCAGACCCTCTGTTGGCAAGACCACAGGGAGGCCACCAGGCCTGGGCAGTGACCTCTAAGCACCCACACCTTCTCCAGCTGCTAGCTAAGCAGACAACCCAGTGTCAGCAGTGTGCCGGGCCAGCGCACGGCGCAAGACACAGGCCCTGCAATGATACCACACACCCCCAGGCCTCCACTCAGCCCTTGGCTTTCCCCAGATGACCCTGAGCCCTGAGTCAGTATTACTCCAAGTAAGAGATCAGGGAGGTGGTCGCTCAGTCAGGGCACTGGACTGACGATGGGCCTCCTCACACTGGTTTTGAAACAAGCACCAGCCTATTGGGCAATGAAAATCACCCCTTCTCAAAATCAGGGACAAACATCCAGGAGAATCCATGCATACTTATGACAGTGCCTCATTCTAGAATGGATTCAGTGCAAAATGAGTTAGGGGGACACCTGGCCCCGTAGCACACTTTCAGTATGAATCTTCACAATGAAATCAAAAGGGCAGGAGCCTGAACTTAAAAGGCAAATGACATGCCCACTGGCACATGGCCACTGAGGCTTAGAGCCAAGGCGGGGCCAAGTGGGAGGATCCCTAGGTAAGAGGCTCCCTAGGTAAGAGGATGCCCAGGTGAGAGCCCTGCCCCTAAGGTGAGAGCCCCAGGCCAGCTACTCTCCACACAGGAGGCTGGGTAACAGGCTTATAGTTACAAAACGCGCATGAGCTGTGCAGGTGTGTGGAGCCACAGGGAGGTCCTCCCAGCCAGCAAGGGGTGTGTCTCTTCACTGGCAGCTCGACAAGCTGCCCATGGCCCTCATCTGGTTCTGAGACAGCATCCTTGTCTGCCATGACTACCTTAGGACCAGTGGCCCATGTACACTCAACACGGCCTAGGTCATCACCAACAGACCCCATCAGAACCCCATTTTCCTCATTTGCTGACTGCAGAGATGGGGGCTGTCCACCTACTTTCCTTTGGCAGGTAACAAGATAAGCAGTGTGAGCCTCTCCAGCACCCATGGAGGGGCTGACGTGGCTGCACCAAGACTGCCAGCTCTATCCACGTGAGGGCAGATGCCACAATGCCCAGCATGGCCAGGGACCCTCCGCCCCCACAGACAGCTCCTCCAACACCTGGGAAGGAACCGACAGCGAAGCTTTTAGTCAGCCCAGTCCCCAAGGCTCCTAACACATGCTGGGAAGTAAGAAGAACATTAGACATTCCCCACAACGGGTGAGACGCTGCAGTCATGGGACAGCACTGCCTGCTTGCCCATTCCCACTCTGCTACCCAGGTGAAGGTCCTGAGAAGGAGCAGAGATCTGTGAGCCCCTTATGTGCTAAGGGGTCTCCCAGCGCCTGAAGGGTGGGCCCTGGCCAGCAGGTGGGTTACCTGGCTTCCAGCACTGGCAGCCGGAGCAGCCTGCTCCGGGAGGCGGGCAACACTTGGCTGGTGGGGCTGTGGCAGCATGGGGGGTGTCGGCTGGGGAGCGGCAGCCTGCACAGTCTGCGCTGCATGGAGGGGAGAAGGCGGGACGTCGCTGGGCACCATCTGCGGAAAGGCCGCTGGGTACACGGGCTGCGCCGGGAGCTGGGCCACAGTGGGGTGAATAGACAGGGCGGCCACGCCCTGTGGGGCCACAGCCAGCAGAGGGATGGCGGTGGCAGTGGCCGCCACATTTGGCACGATGGTCTGGCACGGCACGGCCAGTGGTGCCCCAGCAGGGTGAGGCAGCTTGACTGTCTGCAGAGGCAGAGCCGGCGACGCAGGCAGGGGAGCGGGGGTGGCACTGAGTGGGAGGCTTGGCAAGATGACAGCTGGAGGGAAATACTGAGAGGGGGGAGGCACGGTGGGCCCACTGGTGGCTGGCAGGTCAGGAAGGGCTGTGGGGAGGCTGTCAACTGTGGCCAGTGGAGCGATGGGGGGGACAACAGGAAGTGGAGGCATCTGAAAGAGAACAAGCACGTCAGGACTGGGTCCTGCCGGCAGCACCCTGCACTGGTGAGAGGGGCCACATCACCCCACCAGGACCCGGCCCTGCCGGCAGCGCCCTGCACTGGTGAGAGGGGCCACATCACTCCCAGCTTCTGCCCCCAAGACACTTTTCGTGTAGCTGCTGTGGAAGGGAACCAAAACATAAACCCAATTTAAACAAAACCAAGTGTATACGACACTTAAACAGAAGGAAAGACAGGAGGCCTTAGAAGGGTGTGGGATATAGACACGACCTTCAGGATGGCCCCCATTTAGCACCACCTCAGAGTCTCAGGCTGGACCACTCTTCTTGGTTACTGCAAGGATACTGGGGGTCATAATAGTGACCATCAGATACCTAGCTTTGGCATGTTCTCATTCAGAAGTACCAGGACTGTCCAAGCTACCAGACTGGCTCCAAATATCTGAAATTACTTTGGCTGATTCCCTCTAATCTGTGTAAATTCACAATGAGACCAAGTCATTCTTTGACAAGTCATCTGAAAAAAAGCAAATCTTCCAGCCTCTCCTTGCTGGCTGAATGCCCCTGTGCCATGCGGCCTGGGAGAGAACGGCATGTCAAAACAGCAGAGCGCCAGAACCTTCTGTGTCTGGTCTTCCATCCTGGAGACATCTCGTGGATTTAGCACTTGAAACATTTCAGCAGATTCTCTGACAGTTCTAAACTAAAGCCTTTCTGGTTATAGACACATGAGCATCACACATGTACCTTTGTGCAGTTATAAGACAGAAAATATGCAAATTGACCTCTGTGTATTTGAAAAGCTACTAAATGCCACGACCACTGGGAGCAAGGTGTTGGATTAACTAGATGCTGAAAGTGACTCCAATGTAGGAGTGATGAGGACAAGGCAGGTGACAGGCAACAGCTGACATGAAAGCACCTTGTGAGGGGTGCCTGCAAACCGTAGGAACACTCACATCCTCCCTACAAAGAAGCACTTCCCATCCCAGCCCCGTCAACACGCAACAATGGGACCCATGAAATGAAAGCCATCCTGCGGTCAAGATTCACTAGAAACATGCATGACCACCGAAAGCATTAGCCTGAGCAAGAGCACCCAAGTATCAACCACGTGCTATCACATGATACTGGTCACATGACACTCCCCAAAAAGACAGTCCAATCTCTGCAGCTGGCAAGCTGCTCAGCTGTCTACTGGACCCCCAAGAATCCATGGTCCACACAGCCTCGGGTAGCTCCATGGAAAACAGTGACCCAAGCTTTGTGCTCACAGCTCCATCCTGGCTCTTCTGGCCTAACTCTGGACTAAACCTTTCCCAATCTTGGATGCATCTGAGGCAGAAGTCAAAGGCAGAACACACCAGCCCAGCTGTCTTGTCACCAGGGAGTGTTTCCTGAGGCACCCACGTGCCCTGAGGACAAGGACTGGCCAACCAGGCTGGGGGAGCAGGCCAGGCTGGAGAGCAGGGGACAGAGAGGTACCTGCGGGGGGATCTGAGCTAGTGGCTGCAGGGGCGCCGGAGGCATCTGGAGGGGCTTCAGCTGAGCAGGGGCCACCACCTGGGAGGCTGGAGCCAGGTACGGAGGCAGGTGGGAGGGCGCTGGCTGCAGAGGGCCCACGGGTTGTGGGGCCAGGACCTGCGGCATGGGTACCGGCTGGGCCAGGAGAGAAGGCTAGAAAGAGAGAGGGGCTCCTCTTAGATCAATGTCCTCCTGAGATACATACTTAGACACAACACACATGCACACATACCCACAGTGACACACGTTCAAACATCCAGCCTGGAGCCCAGGACACACAGATCTGAGAGGACCACTCTGTGGAATGAGGGCCTTCCAAATGCTGTGTAACCCTCAGCTCCACAGATACAAGAGACCCATCCCCACTTCCGTCCACACCCCAGGCCCTGGGGAACTGCAGAGAAGGAGCACAGGGGGCCTGGACCTGCCAGGAGGTTCACAGGCCCTGGGCTCAGGCCAGCCAAGATGGACAGGCAGGGCCTGGGGAGACCAAGACACCCATGGCACCCATAAGGAGGGCAGCCAGCACTCACCTGGTGGGCGGGGGCTGTGGGCTGGCCTGGGCCTGTCGGCACAGGGGCACTGGGCGGTGGCAGTACAGGGGCGAAGCTCATGGCTGGCTCTGGGAAAGGCTGCTGTGGGAGCGGAGGGCGGGCGGGGGGTGGGACAGAGCCCACCGACAGGCCAGGCTGCAGAGAACACACAGAGCCACGCTCAGCAGCTGCCGTAAGGCCCGCCACCAAGCACACACTCACCATCTTCAGGGACCCACCTCTCATTCCCTATGTCTGCCATCCTGCCAGGGACACTTTCCTAGGAACAAGATTCAGCAGAAGCAAGATGTGATGGCCCCAAAACCTCCCAACCAGGGAATGTGCTAGAATTTCAATTCCACAGAGTATCATGCAACCAAGAGATTTGTGGAACCTTGGAAAACACTTGTGATGGCATTAACTGAGGGAAAGATAAACATGCACACATCTCTCATTTATAGAGCTGAATAAAAGGTGTACATGCAGATATATTCACAAACAGAATATGGAAACATGGGGATAAAAAGCGGGACAGAGCCAGAGAGAAGGGTGTTCTGCAGAGCTGCGAGTCTCCCATGACTCGCCATCAGAAGAGAAATGAGGCCACAGATGTGAGCCTTCAGCACCAGGCAAAGCATAGACACGGAATGGGAAAGTCAGAAATATGAGCGCTGGATGCTTGATGCTGCTAACTTGCTCCTTTTTAGGTACAATAATGGTCCTGGGCTTTGTTTTCAGAGTCTTGATCCTGTAGAGATATAGATGGAAATATCTTGGGGGCAAAATATCCTTCTGTCTAGGATTTACTTCAAAATACTGGGGGTGCGAGCGGGTGAGAGCTATGGAAAAAAACCCAGAGATGACTTCTGAAGCTGAGAACACATTGACATCAGAAGCTTCTCTCACTTGAGGTTTTCTAGATGAAACAGGTGACCATCATTTCCAAAACCATTATCACTCACTTCATCTTTCACAGTAAATGCTGTATGAAAAGCAGCGTGGGGTAGGATGGAATCTCTCCTTTGCATTTACTTGAAGCCACAGGGCAGAATGAGTCACCTGCGCACATGTTCCCAGAGCCGCAGTCCCTGGCCCAGTGGGAGTCAGGCGCTCAGGCAGCCCGGAAGCCTCAGAGAAGCAGCTTGTATTCCTGACTCCACCGGCTGTGCCCTTCCTTCCCTGGGTCCTAGGGGCACATTACTATGGCAACACTCCCCAGGAACCCTCGGTGCACTCGGGGGACCCCTTCTGTCCAAGGTGTTTCTGCATAAATCGGCAAGAGATGGGAGAGAGCACCCCAGCCAATGTCAGGTGCTTCCTGGCCTGGCCCCCGACTTCCCTGTGCTTGGGCATCCTGTGAGCCAAACCCGCAGGAAACACGCAGCACTGCAGAGACCCGGGTAAAGAACACACTGTGTGACCTGCCCTAGAGGGAATGAGGGCCTGTGGATGGGTCTGGCTCAGCCCCGGCATGGGCAACCTAAAGCCAAGAACCACTGCTCTGAGCAGTGAACTCTTCTTGCTGTAAAATCATATTTCACTTAATTTTGTGAAACAGGTCAAATTGCAAAATGCAAATTGGAAATGAATCCTGGGCTCCGGTTAGCAGAGGCAAATGCTTCAGCTGTTTTTCCAAGGGGACTTTTCTGAGCCTGAGCAGACAGGAGGGGAGGGAAGAGACACAGAGGTGGCTGGAAAGGCTGGCACCTGGCACTCAGGGAGCCCCAAAAGGCAGCCACAGTGCGAGAGCACATGATCGAAAGGACACGCAAAAGCGAGGAAGTGAGGGCGCATCTGGGCGCCGCGGTAACCGAGGACCCGGCAGGAGAGGCTCCTCGGGCAGAGGCTCCTAGGCCTGAGGAGCATCTAAATCTCCCTGTGGACCCCTCTCCGCAGCCCAGCTCAAGGGCAACTTCTCTGGGACTGATTGATTGGGGACTGGGAGACAAGCAATTGTTCTGCTTTCTTCGGCATTAGAAAAAAATCAAAATAAAACAATAAATGAAATGTGACTCCCTCATCTAGCAATTTCCATCTCCTCTAACAGCCTTAGGTTTTCCATATCTTACAAATTTTTCCACAGGCATAAGCATGAGGCCCTTTCAATCCCACTTCTGAAATATCACTAAAAACATTTCATATGATTTGGTTATTTCCATACCTCTAACTTTTAACGGCTGTATAATAAGCAGAGGAGAAATGCCGGGAGGTACTTAACACTCTCTCAGTGAAGCTGGACACTGAGACAAAGTCAAAGATCTCAGTGCTATAAATGATGCTTTTCCATCGCCTTTGCAACAGTCAGAAGTAACTTTTCAGGTCCAGCGTATAGGGCAGGACCTCACCAGCTTTATCGCAGCTTTGTATGTACGGGTGTCACTGGGCTCTGTTTTCAGGATTTTCTCATCTAGCAGGTCTTTGAGGGTACATCACAGGCTGCTCCAGCCTGCAGCCCTGCAGTTACCAGCAAGGATGGACCTCCTGCAGGCCCACTTTTGCATGGTTCCGAACTGACAACAGGCCAGCACAGACTGAATGAACCATCACAGACTCTAGGCCGTGTGGACCAGAACATTGGCCAGAAGGGTTGGGCTGACTCACCGTGGCAGGCTGCTGGTAGGCCCCTAGGGAGGGCAGGCTATGTGGCAGGACGGGCCCATCACTCACGCTCACAGGGGGGCTGCACACACACTGGGAGGCGGGTGGTGCTCCGTCTGCCAGCGACCCCAGCACAACACTCTGCTGGCTACTCTGTGAGTCTGAATACACCGTTGAGCCCTGGCCACTGTCGAACGTGCTGTCCGCTGGGGAGGGAGGAAAAAAGCATGGCTCAAAGCAGGCACCTCCAAACTTCACCCCCACAGCACGTCGCACAAGTCCCAGGGAACGCAAACGTGCGACAGCTTGTCCGTGTGTTTTCTTCTGTAAAACAAGACTTGATTGCATTTGCAGATCACAAACGTAATAAATGTGCATCATTTTAAACAATCACCTATACAAAGGCTATAACTGCACCACCCGGAAATGGCCCTGGGAGCCCGTACCCCACACTGCCTGACACCTGTTGGTTCTCACGATGGACTACCACAGATCCCAGATGGGCAACTCACACCATCCTCTGCAGGCAGGCCGGCCACCTCCACCAGCTTACAGATAGGGACCTCACCTGCCACCTGCCCTGGCCCTGAAAGTGGGCGCTTTCAGCTCTTCAAAGGTAGAAGATCGAATGTCCAAGTTAGGAAAAGCTGCAGTCATGTGGAGGAAATAATTACCAGCTGTGTTTTATAGGGGGAGAGGGCCCTGACCACCTCCATTCACCACAGCAAAGAGCCTGAATTAGGAAGACTTAGGTCCAAATCTAACCCCTCAGTTCACAGGCTCAAGTCTAAAGTGGCTGGAAAATGGGGGCTGACAAGGCCTGTGCCCTACAGGGAGGCCATGAGCGGAGGACTCAAAGGCTCTGCAGCCTCCAGAGAGCCTCCCAAGAGGCCAGCCTCACCCAAGGTAAGCCTAGACTGGCCTGTCAAACCCAGCCTGGGTGGAGCTGCCTGTACAAGGTGGCACAGACAGGACCGCCATGGCCCACAGGCTGGTCTCACCAAGACACACCTGGGAGGAGAGGGCACCTGCATGGTCGTGCCAGGCAAGAATGAAGAGCAGAAACCCGTTTGAAGTGGCGTTTTTGTTTTACTGCCTCCGGATTCCAAAAGCTACGTAAACATTAGGATTTGCCATCCATGAACACCAAGCTACTTCTACAGGACGCCTTTCGGTGTGGGTTTTAACTTTCAATTTTCACCTTAAACAAATAAAGTAAAGAGAACGCTTGTTGGCTTTACAACAAAATAATTTTTCCCGAGAGCTGAGCAGAACTTATTTTGACCCAGGAAGACTTACGAATGGTGAGGTTTGATTGTGAAAAACCAATGAAACACGTGGCTCTGATTTCTGATGAGGGGGCCAGCAGTCATCGTTACTTAGAGAGAGAGAGAGAGACAGAAACAGAGGCCAGGTGTGTGCATATGCTAAATGGGGAGTGTGGGCCATGAAAGAAAGATGAGACAGAGAAAGTGCACGAGAGTGAACGCGACCAATTTCAAGTAGGGTGATTTTAACCATATAAGTGACATTTTACATTTCTAAGTGAATGTGTTTATTTGTATAATAAAAATTACTTTAAAAAATCATTTCTAAGCTATTGAAAACTTGTGTTCTCACAGTCATTGACGCTGGCTTGAGCTTGATCTGGACTGTGGTGGGTAGCTTACAGAACGCACAGTGGGAAGTTATCTGATACTCGCTGCACCTTCTGATATATGAAAGCCTGTGTGCCCATCTTGCTACCTAAGACCAGGTCCTCTACAGTGGTGTGTGTGCTGCTTGGTGTCCCCACTAGTTGATCTTTATGAAGCCAGAGTGGTCCAGCCGACCACAGGCACTGCGGCCAGAGGGACAGCTGAGCACAGGCTTTCTGCTCTGACCCAGAGCAAGGTGCAGAAGAGCATGCGCAGGACGCTGGACTGTGGATTACAGGGAGACACGGTGCGTGTGCACGCTCCACGTGCGTGTGTCCAGAGGCTGTCTGGAAGGTGTAATCTCTGGAAGTGAAAGTTAAAAGACATTTAACATCAGTGACCTCCAGGGAAGAAAATTAACTGGCTTGTACTGTATATCCTCTTGGATTTTCTAAATTGTATACAATGTGACTATATTATCTACTTTAAAAAAAAAGATTGGGTTGGCCATAAACTTTGGGCTTTTCTGTGTGATGTCTTGGAAAAACCCAAGCAAACCTTTAGGCCAACCCAATACAATAAATGGGTAAAGATGTTTTTGAAAACTACGGCCATGACATGAAGCACATTCTTCATTCTTAGGAAGCGGATCCGTGTGCAGACACAACATCCACTATAAACTCATCTGTCGATTCGTGTCTGTGCAGCAGGTCAAGCCTGTATCATGACATCTTACCACAGCACAGCCTATTCTAGGTCCCAGACTGTATCCCTGCAAAGTTTAACAAAAGAAGATTTCTTAATTCCTGTCCTAAAAATTGTCCAACCAAAAATTATGTTCTCAAAGTATGTAGTGGTATGCCAGGTGTGGAAAGCTTTTTCCTACAAAAAGTTTATACTTGTGAATTAATTTTTTGGTTTATCAGAAAATGTAGTAATGATGTAACAACTCTATCCTCCAAAGCAAACTTGAGCAGGGAGGAGACAAGTAGACAGTTGGCAACTTGTCTTAAAGTGATGGCCAGCAGCTGGTTTGAATTTAAACAGCCTACTTTGAAGAACGTTTAGCTATTCTACTGATAAAGAAAGGATGTAACTATTAAATAAACAGACTATTTTGGTCTTTCCACACAAAAACACCTAAAATAGTGACCTGGAAGGGCGGCTCAGCTCTCCATGCTTATTCACAGAACAGACAGAAAAGGCTACATCCTCCATCCATGGCTCACAGCTGAATTTTGAAGATACTGAGGTAAAGGCAGAATTTCTACTCAGACTTAAAGACGACACTGGATTCTCCCTTCCAGTGGTCTGAGATGAAGCCAGGTATAAAGTAATTCTCACCAATCCATCGGTGACATTCCCTGGGAAACACTAAAGGGCACAAGAAGGGAGGTAACCTTGGGGACGGATAATCCAAGCAGGAAAACTCACAACCAAGACCACAGCACGACTGGAGGCTGTAGCCACTGGCAGCCTCAGAACCACAGCACGTGGCTCCGATGCCTCCACCGGTCAGGGAATCCAGGGTGGAGGTATGGCCCTCAGGTGCCCTGTGAGGCTGGGCTGAGAGCCTCCAGAGGGGATAAGTAGCTGAACTGAGTCAGCTCCAGCCCCGATGGCTCAGTTCTGAGTCTGCCCTGGGAAGCCAGACTTCAGGGAGCCTCTGGTCACAGATCTCTTTGCCACATGGGGATGCCTCCCAGGGGAATTCCTCCCTGGAGAAATGCTTGCCCACACCGATCATTCATACCCACAGGTGGGTTAGAGGGACGGGTGGTGCAGGGGGAGGGGGCTCCTGGAGAGGCAGCACTCACAGGCCAGGGAGGTGGCGCTGGCCGGCAGCGCAGGGGTGAGGAGGTGCTGGTCGGCCTCGGGCTCCTCGGACTCTGGCAGCCCGGCCTGTGAGTGGTAGGTCACCTGGACCTGCAGGGGCGTGGGTGGGCCCCTGGCCTTGTCAGGGCTGCCGAGGTCCCGCTGCTCCTGGGGCTGCAGCGCTGGCCAGATCCTCTTTCGCCGCCACTGGATCAATGCCACACGGTCACGGATGGACTTGGCCACAATCTTCACGTCACTCTCATGGAAAAATCCTGACTCAATCTGCAAAGGAAATCTCCATGTCATTACTGGGACCAGCTCCAGCTGCACACCCCACTTCCAGGGGACCCTGCCATCTGCACGGCTACCTCCTGCCTGAGGAGTCTCTGCCCTAGGTCCCCTCCCAGGGTCCCTCACCCTCATAACCACGTTTACCAATCATCCCTGTCATGGACACTCTCCTCATCCCGGAAGTGAACGTCCTCCCACCACTGACTGTAGATCCACGGGGAGACTGACCATCTAAACCTACAATAATCCAGCTCCTGGGTCTATGGCAACACAGCCGATGCTCGTAACCACGGGCCAGGTGTGTGAGGGGAAGGGCGATCCCAATCTGCCTCTGGCAGGGCCAGAACACAGGGCAGACTCCCACCGGCTGGGCCCCAGGGCTTTCCTGGAGCCCCTCCCTCAGGCTGGCCAAGGACAGGAAGGAGGTCCAGGCTGCATCTGTGTGCTCAGGGACAGGTACAAGGAGCCTCAGCCGACACTGTCCTCAGTGTCATCCTGGGCACTCTCCAAGAAACCACGGAGGCTGGAGAAAAGAGGTACATTTAGTAACAAGAGACCAAGAAGGTGTGTACCCATGCCTAGCAAAACTCTGAACCCAATTCACCCAACAGAGCATTTGAGAGCATCTGTAAAGGAGTCAACAATCTCAAGGAAACATCACGGTGCCCTCTGAGAATACCTGTGGCAAAACCAGGAAACAGCGGCAGCCAGGCTCCTCCCCATCACTATGGGATTCCCCACGTGAAAAGAGAAAACAAAAAAACAGAGCCTGTGGCGCTGGGTGGGAATGGTGTGAACTCACAGTTTTCAAAGTACAATAGACACAAACACACCAGATGTAGATGTGAGCACATACAACACACGGTGTAGTGCCTGCTTCTGAACCACCCACGGAGTGGGCCGGGGGCAATGACAGCCAAGTGGAGCCCGGCTGCCGTGACAGTGCAGGGCTCCCCATGAGACGGCAGGTTCAGGCTTGCGGGGAAAGGGATGGGGAGTCGGACATCTCGCTGTGCCTGAAATCGAGGACATGCTGGGAAGACGACAGACAGCAGGACAACACGGAAGCCAGCGTCCAAGGCCTCCTACTGGCTGAATCTGGGGCACTCTGAGCACTAAAATAAAGTGACACCATGATGGTTTGAAGGACATGTCCACAAACGCACACAGGAGAAACAAAACTGATCTGTGGGGGCAGAAGTGCTCGGTTTGCTGCCAATATGAGGTTACACAATGGACTGCCACATACATGCAGCTTGTCTCTCTGCCTCTCAGCCCTCTCGGCCTCTGTCTCTCTGTGCCGCTCTGTCTCTGTGTCCGTCTTTCTCTTTCTCCATCTGTCTCTCTGCCTCTGTCTCTCTCTCTCTCTCGGTCTGTTTCTCCCTTTATTTCTTTCCCTCCTGTGGATCACTCTCCCGTGAAGCCACTCTTGCCATGAGGCATCACTAGACAGCTCCAGACCCTTGGTGGGCAGGGCTGCTCTTGGGATTCTGACAGCTGAGGCAGCTGTGAGCAAAGTCCCCATGTGTGGGAAACAGACACGAATATATTCAGGGTGCTCAGACGGTAAAGAATCTACCTGCAGTGCAGGAGACCCGGGTTCGATCCCTGGATTGGGAAGATCCCCTGGAGAAGGAAATGGCAACCCACTCCAGCATCCTTGCCTGGAAAATCTCACAGAGGAGCCTGATGGGCTGCAGTCCATGGGGTCGCAAAGAGTCGGGCACAACTGAGCGACAAACACTAACTAAAGTCATCTGGAACAGACCTGTCCTGCATTTGCCACTTCCCTCTAAGTTTGTGATTACTTCAAAAGACTCCTGTCAGAAGACAACTCCATTGGACAGAATGAACTGTGCAGACGTCCACCCTGAGGCTCCCACCAGGCTCAGCCCAGGACGGCGGAGGTGCAAGCAGGGCTGTGCCCACAGCCGGGACTCGCTGAAGAGGCCGAGAAGTTTCCGCGCCCACCCTCAGTGCTACCCGCATGGCCGACCTGACCAGAGGCCGCTGAAAAGAAGGCATCCCACAGACGCACCTGCCTTCCATTTCTATTTTCTGCCCATGACCCATTTTTCCTTACGTCTCCATTTTCACAGTCACCACCCAGTGATCCTCTCCAAAGTGTTCCTTCTATTTTTTCCCAATCAGGAGAGAATTTGGCCACACTGGGGCATCCTGTTATCTGGAGGCTGTGAAGGTGGAAGGGCTGGTACCACTGACAAAAGAGCCCTGGGCTAGGCTCCAAGCCCCCTCCCCTCCCACCCTTGGGGGTCTACATAAGGGGTCACTTCCAGATCAAAGCCAGCCCAGGTCCCTAAAGAACTCACCCTTCTCTCAGCCATGGGGGCATCTTTGTTCTGATCCACATCCACGTGGGCCACCTCACTGCATCCTCTACCCACCCCCAGCGCCCCCTGCCTCCCCTGCTCCCCACAGGACCTGCTGGAAGTTGACAGTAGAGGGAGAAGAGAAAGCTATCCCATCGGCCTCCTCCCACCCCCAGTAGCCTCAGGAAGGCAGCCTCATCATCTTCAAAACTTAACGCTCGCTAACCTCAGGTGTTAACAACAGGGCAGCCCAGAAAGGGGACCAGGTCCTAAAACTGTGTTGGGTTAAAGCTATCAGCAAGTGACCACCCAGCAGAGCTGCCAGGAGGCTGTGAGCTCTGGAAGTCTCCCCAGCTCAGGCTGTCTCCAGGGATAGCCCACGAAAGGCTCAGGCAGCTACCATAAGGACCCCAGGGAGGAGAGCCTCAGACCCCAGTTTTAGGTCTGGTATTTACAGATGGGTGCGGAGGGTAGGGGAGGGAAAGGGAAGGAAGGGGAGTTAGACCCTCACCAAGGGCTGCAGCACTAGCACTGACCTACAAGGCCCAGCCAGGAGACAGGAGTTGCAACCAGTAACAACTGGGGCATTTACACAAGAGGAAGACCCCACTGTGCAAATGCAGCCATGTTCAGCTCATCACAGGTATCCAGGGCTCTGGGTTCATTCTGTTTCTTAACAGAGTGCTGGGTATATGATGGTTTTTATTATTCCTTAACTGAACACAATGATGTGCCGCCCTCTGCACGGATGCCATACAGCATGGAGGGTGTGCCCATGAAAAAGTGCTTTTAAAGAAAACACATGAGAGGAAATGGGGAGAAGCCGGGCTCAAAGCCTGTGCTGTGAACTCTCAGAGACACCTTCTGCCCATGAGTCCAGGCAGGTGCTAGAGACTTGGTAAAGACAGGGCCACAGCTATAGGCACAGGCATGTACCCAAGGGCCTGGGGGCCATAGGCATTCTCTATGTTGAGCCATACGAGGGATGAGTCCTCTCAGGAAGGTAGGCAGGTCCTGGGAAGGGATCCAGGCCACGTTTGGGCACCGCGGTCCTGTAACTGAAGAGTGTCCAGAACAAACCAAGAATGGAGCCAGAGCTGCAGGACGTACCTGGCGTAGCTGAGACACAGATGGCTCCAGCTGTCTGGGTCCCAGGTGCCTCCAGGACATGCCACCACGTGAATCTGTGTCCCCTGCCATTCTCATACCACTGCTATGTAGTGTTCACAGGGGAATGAGAATGCTGTTCATCACCTGTGCTTTCTGAGGTGCCTGCACGTTGACAGACACCAGCCCTCAAGGCCGTCCAGGGACCTACCTCATCTCTAAGCAGGGCTGTCCCAGCCCCCGGCCTGCCTCCCCTGCTCTTAACACCAGGACAGCTAGAGCTGCAGGCCAGGTACTCCCAATCTCCATGGTCCCTCCAGGATGCTCGCCAAATGCAACTCACCCTCATGAATCTCAGCTCACAGGATACCAGCCTACACATGACCTTGATCGCTACTTATGTCTATGCTTTAAACCTCAGCAGAAAACATGGAGGGACCAACGTCACAGTATGGGGGGAAAAAAAGGTCCTGAATTCATAGGACTGATGGGCTGGTAACTCTTTTTTTTTTTTTTTTTTTTAACTTTTTTAATGTGGAATCTAAAATATAATTAATCTATTGATATATATAAAACAGAATAGACTCACAGACATGAAAAACAAACTATGGTTACCAAAGGAGAAAGGGAGGGGGAGGGGCAAATTAGGTCTAGGGATTAACAAACTACTATACTAAAATAGATAAGCTGGTAATTAACTTAAAGCAACTCTCAGCAAATATGCAGCAATTCAACAGCACTATGCAAGGTCATAGAAAGATACTCTGGGAAGCCATGGAGCTAAATAATTCTATTAAATCCGATTATAGCAGAGGTGTCTGTTTCTAAGTCCAGGAATGTGACCAGCAGCTGGGAAGGAGTCCTGACACGGGCACCATGCCATCAGCAGGACGTCATACCCTCCACACATGCCAGCAGAGGCACAGGCTGCTGTCAAGGGCAGGGCAGGGTCCTGGGTGGCCATGCACCTCCCACTCCTGTCATGCACCAACCTGCTGCAACCCCCAAACCAAGCTCCACGGACCCCTCACCTGACATGTGCCCAGTCCCCCAAGGTCCCCTTGGTTTATGACTCCCACACCTTACATGGCATGGCCAGCCTCAGCTTCCTCATCTGACCAGAGTTCCATGGTACAGTGGTCAGCACAGGCTGGTCCCAAAGATATGCTGCCCACAAGAGCCTGTGCAGGCAGTCTCCCCTCTACCTCTTGTAGCCCACCTTCCAGGGCCATACCAGGGTCCTTCCCTACCAAATTACCAGTGGCCTTATTAACACTGAACAAAATAGAACAACACAAACTAGAACTAGAACAAAATAATTTTTACAATTTGTATGGAACCACAAAAGACCCCAAATAGCCAAAATAATCTTCAGAAAGAAGAACAGTTAGAGGAATCATTCTCCCTGACTTGTGACTACACTACAAAGCTACAATTATCAAAATAGTATGGTACTGGCATGAAAACAGAAATATAGACCAATGGAATAAGACAGAAAGCCCCCAAATAAACCCATACACTTATGGTCAATTAATCTACCCGCCAAAGAGGCAGGAATATACATTGGACAAAAGACAATATGTGGTACTGGGAAAACTGGACAGCTACATGTAAAAGGATGAAATTAGAACATCCTCTAACATCACATACAAAAATAAACTCAAAATGAATTGAAGACTTCAGTGTAAGACTAGATACTATAAAATTAGAGGAAAATACAGGAAGAACTCTCTTTGACAAAAAATTGCAGTAATATTTTTTTGGATCTGTCTTCTAGAATAATGAAAACAAAGGCAAAAATAAACAGGACCTAATTAAGTTTAAAAGTCTTTGATGCAGGATACAGGAAGCTCGGGGATGGTGCACTGGGATGACCCAGAGGGATGGTATGGGGAGGGAAGTGGGAGGGGGGTTCAGGATGGGGAACACGTGTACACCCGTGGCGGATGCATGTTGATGTATGGCAAAATCAATACAATATTGTAAAGTAAAAAAAAATAATAATAATAATAATAAAAAAATTTTTAAATAAAAGTCTTTGCATAGCAAAGGAAACTATAAACAAAACAAAAAAAAACCTACAGAATGAAGTAAAACATTTGCAAATGATGCAACTGAAAACAGATTAATTTCCAAAATATGCAAACAGTTGATATAGCTTCCCGGTCTCCCTCCCTCCCTCTCTCTCTCTCTCTCTCTCTCTCTCTCTCTCTATATATATATATATATATATATATAACCAGAACATATATATATATATATGTTCTAATATATGGGAAGGTTCTGGGAAGGGGTCCAGGCCACGTTTGGGCACCGCTGTCCTATAACTGAAGAGTGTCTGGAACAAACGAAGAATGGAGCCAGAGCTGCAGGACGTACCTGGCGTAGCTGAGACACAGATGGCTCCAGCTGTCTGGGTCCCAGGTGCCTCCAGGACATGCCACCACGTGAATCTGTGTCCCCTGCCATTCTCATACCACCGCTATGTAGTGTTCACAGGGGAATGAGAATGCTGTTCATCACCTGTGCTTTCTGAGGTGCCTGCACGTTGACAGACACCAGCCCTCAAGGCCATCCAGGGACCTACCTCATCTCCAACCAAGCAGGGCTGTCCAGCCCTCGGCCTGCCTCCCCTCCTCTTAACACCGGAACAGTATATATATATATGTTCTATATATATATATATAGAGAGAGAGAGAGAGAGACAGAGAGAGAGAGAGGGGGAAGCTATGTGAACTGTTTGCATGTTTTGGAAATTATATAAATATATATATATATAAAGCCAAATTTTCACTGGAAGGACTGATGCTGAAGCTGAAACTTCAATACTTTCGCCACCTGATGTGAAGAACTGACTCACTGGAAAAGACCCTGATGCTAGGAAAGATTGAAGGCAGGAGGAGAAGGGGACGACAGAGGATGAGATGGTTGGATGGCATCATCGACTCAATGGATGTGAGTTTGAGTAAACTCCGAGAGTTGGTGATGGACAGGGAAGCCTGGCATGCTGCAGTCCATGAAGTCATAAAGAGTTGGACACGACTGAGTGCCTGAACTGAACTGATATATATATATATAAATATATATATATATATAAAGCCCAATCAAAAAAATGCACAGAAGACCTAACTGACACCTGTCCAAAGAAGACATACAGATGGCTAGCAGGTACAGGAAAAGATGCTCAACACTGATAATTATTCAAGAATGGCAAATCAAAACTACAATGAGGTATCCCCTCACACTTGTCAGAATGGTCATCTTCAAAAGTCTACAAATAACAAATGTTGGCAAGAATGTGGAGAAAAGGGAACCCTCCTACACTGTTGGGGGGAATGTAAATTGATGCAGCAAGTTTGGAGAACAGTATGGAGGTTGCTTAAGAAATAGAGTTACAACGTGATCCAGCAATCCCACTCCTAGGTATATAACTAGAAAAGACAAAAACTCTATTTTGAAAAAAATACATGCGCCCCAGTGTTCACAGCGCACTATTTACAATAGCCAAGACATGGAAACAACCTAAATGTCCATGGACAGGTGAATGGACAAAGAAGATGTGATATTGTATACATAAAGGAACATTACTTAAATAAAAGGAATACTGAAGTGAAGGTGAAAGTCACTCAGTCATGTCCAACTCTTTGTGACCCCATGGACTATACAGTCATTGGAATTGGAGTGGGTAGCCTTTCCTTTCTCCAGAGATTCATCCCAACCCAGGAATCAAACTGGGGTCTCCTGTACTACAGGTGGATTCTTTACCAACTGAGCCACCAGGGAATATTACTCAGTCATAAAAAAAGAATGACATGATGTCAATTGCAGCAACATAGACGGACCGAGAGATTATCATACTAAGTGAAGTAAAGACAGATATAAATATCATATAACATCACTAATATGTGGAATCTTAAAAAATGATACAAATGAACTTACTCACAAAACAGAAATAGACTCACAGACACAGAAAACAAATTTGCAGTCACCAAAGAGTAATGGAGGGGACGGATAAATTAGGAGTTTGGGATTAACAGATACACACTACTATACACAAAACAGGTAAACAATAGGACCTACTACATAGCACAGAAAAGTATATTCAATATGTTGTAAAAACCTATATTAAAAATCTAAAAAAGAATATATATACACATATACATAAAAATACATAAACATATATAACTGAATCACTTCGCTGTATACCTGAACATTGTAAATCAACTATATTTCTATTTTTAAAAATACATTTTATTGATAAAAAAAAAAACCTACTGGGGTTCAGGGAATCCACTTGTAAAGAAAACATCAGCCATACCTTTGTGACTTACTGCATTTCTGAAAGATGTGCTATTTTCCATGACATTATTTTTTTAAAAAGAGAAAAAAAAGGACCTGCACTTTTGTGGTTATGACAGGTGCAGCCAAGTACTCACTCTACTGCAATAAGCATGTAGATTTTTACTTTTGCTCAGATTTTCTAGTAAAAGTTAGTGTCTAATTTATTTCTCTTCTTTCCCCCTGTGATATGAAGCATCTCTATACTTCTACACTCGCCAGGCTTTTCAGACCACAGTGCCCCTCAGAAACAAAGTCAAATAAAGATCAAAACTCAAAGGCCTACATCTGCACAAAGTTAGCAAGAATCTGGTCAAAACAGGGCTCTTCCTAACATGCGAAAGTCCCCAGGGACATCTCTGCACTGGTCCACAATATCCTCTCACTGCACCATTTCCAAGGTGATATCCTACTGTGCAGCACTGTGATTCTGACCTGCGTTGTCCTTCACAGCTGCACTCAACAAATGGGGATCCTTGTTCCCAAAACTGCACACCCACTGAGGGACCATGCTCCTTTTCTGACGTCATTCTAATCTTGTGGAAACCACACACTTGCAAGGCATGCACCCAGATTTGCCAAGAAACAAGCACACATTACCATTTCCTGTGCCACGTCTTCTGGCGTCTCCCTCTCCAGGTCGAAGGTGAACTCTATGGCCCCGCTGTCCTTGGGCTTGCCCTTCAGTTTCTTAGGGTCCTCAACCCAGAGCCGCAGGGCAATGGCAGACTTCCTGCCATGGTCCTCCTCGGCCAGCTCCACCCTCACACCTGTGTCCTCCGCGAAGAAGGCGTGGCTGAGCAGGTCCTTGATCTCATACCTGGGAAGGAGGCAGCTGTCAGGCCGGGCACAGGCACACTAGCTGAGAGGGCCCTGTACCTGCCCAGCTCCCCCTGGAAAGTCCTCTGACCATACCACTCACTGGGCATTTCTGCCCCTAAGGGCAGCCCAAAACAGTACCTCTGCATTCCCTAACTCTCAGGGGAAGAGGAAAAATCTGCTACTTGAACACATCTAACTACATCCTACATAAGACCTTTTTTTTCTCTCATTATAAAAGAAACCTCCATTATTAGGAGATGTGGGTAATTCAGAAAAGAATTTGTAAATCAGGCTCTGCATTGTCCAGACAAAGCCTGCTGAGATGCTGGGGAGCTCTCATAGGATCCGTGGATCCAGGTGAAACTGAACTGGACCTGGACAAGGCAAGCCCCAAACTCCCCAGTTCTCTACCCGAGGGACCCTGGCCTCCAAGAGGCAGGGATAATTTTGGAGGTTCCCAAGGACAGGAAGCAGGGGTAGGGTGGCGTGCTGCCCTGCTAACCACTCTGCTGCCCAAATCCACATCCCTAAATGCTTGCCCAGTTTCTGATCTCTGGCACAAACAGATCCCAGTGCTGTCCAGGGCCTGGCTTCCTCCCAGCTTCCTGTCTGTGGTCACCGTGGGCTTTGAGATCCAGTGGCCCATCACCGATTCTACTGAGGGCAACACATCCCACAGGCAGTGGAACCATGCCACCTGGATAGCTCCATGCATGAAAAGGGGAGAGTAGGGTGAACAACCCTCACACAGGCTGACAAATGCCTGTGGGGACCCTGGGGAAGCCCAGAAGTTAGGGCCCCTAGGGATACAGAGGGCACAGTCCCTGGGAGCTCTGTCCTGGTCTGGGAGGTGGTTTCTGTACTTTTCTGAAGTGAGCTATAGTTCACAGTTTTTTAGTATTTTCTCTTTAAGGAACAAAACATGATAATGTGCAGGGGGCAAAAGAGAAGACTCAGGAGATCAGGACAGGTCTGAGAGATCAGGACAGGCCCCTACACAAAAGATGACAGAAAGGACAGTGGTCAGTGTTGGGCACAGTAACATGAGGGAAGAGGCATGAGCTGGCTGTGCAAGGACAGAGAGGGGATATGAGGGGGTGCTGCTGCTGCTGCTAAGTCGCTTCAGTCAAGTCTGACTCTGTGCGACCCTATGGACAGCAGCCCTCCAGGCTCCTCTGTCCCTGGGATTCTCAAGGCAAGAATACTGGAGTGGGTTGCCATGAGGAAGAGGTATTAAGGGGAGACACAGAGGAATGGGGAAGGTGGGGAATGGGCAGGATAAGAGGGCAGGGGAGGAGGAAGCGGGGGGAGGGAGATGGGAGGAAGGAGGAGGAATAGAGGGTTGATGGGAGGGAAGGAAGGAAGGTAAGAAGGAGTAGGGAAGAGAGAGTAAGGAGGGAGAAAACAAAGGAGAGACAGAGGGAGGAAGGAGCAAAGAGGAGGGAGAGGGAGGGAAAGAGGAAAGACGGGGTGGGCGGGGAGGAAAGAAGGAAGGAAGGAGGAAGGCTCAGAACACATACCCAGCTGAGGAAGGAAGGGCCTTGATCTGAGGAGGCAGCTGGTCTGGGGGCATCTGGAGGGCTCTAACTTGAATGTGGGACTTTGAAATGGGTCAGACAACAGGTGCATGAAAGACATAGCCTGGAGTTGAGAGAGCGGGGCAGGATGAGGCTCGATGGGAACCCTGGCATGGGGGTGTCCTCCAGACCAGGGGGAGGGATAGGCTTGCCAGGGACAACACAGAAAAAAAGCAACAAGGGCAGAATGAGGCCCCAGTAGCCCCCACACTCCAGGCTGGGTGGGCAAGAAGCAGCCAGTAAAGGGGATGGGGACTCTAGGACAGTACCCAGAGCCAGGGAGCGTGTTCCAGGCAGCAGAAGTCAGGCAGGGGCTTCCCTCCAACTGCCCAGTGGGCTTGTTGGGACCCAGTATGCCTGTGGCCTGAAGTGGCCTGTCTCTGAACTCTCGCCTTCTCTTGGGATGTGATTTCAGGCAGAGCAACAGCCCAGATCCAGCGCTGCCTGGGAACTCACCTTTCCTCCTTGTTTTTGCAGATACACTCCCCAATAATCTCCTTGATTTCAGGATCGTGCACTTTCTCAAAGCTGGCTGGCTTGATGCCCTGAAGATGACATGAGCAGAGTCACCTGACATCGAATTAGGATCTGTTTCTTGCTCATTTCACACTCACCCCAGTAGAAGAGAAAATGGGAAGTGCAAGAGGCTTGTTTGGGGTTGGAGGGCAGGGGCATCATTTCATTCTAAGGCCCCACTGAAGGGTTACTGGGAGTAGTGAGGTCTGAGGATGAGAAAGACTCAGGGGAAACTCGGAACAGACATGAAGGATGCTTGCTCTGCCCAACCCAGCTCCGCACAAGGGAGCATTTGCACTCTTACTGCACAGAGGAGGTGGGTGTGGGGGAAGGCACACCTACCCAAGGCCACACACCAGCCAGGCAGGACCTCCCAGGCCAGCTGCCCAGAGGGTCTCAGAGGCTGGACAAGGAACCCTAAAGTGCTGGCCTTTCTTACCATACCTCCCCGGAGGATGCAGAAGTCACTCTGTGGTCACTGTTGCTGGCCAAGGGCCACCAGAGACTCTGGCCACACTGTGGTCACAGGCGGGGCTGACTTCCAAGGCCTAGTGGCTGGAGGGGGTTGCAGACAAGCATCTGCACCAGGAAGGCCCACAGCCGGCGGCCAGATCAGACGACTTTCAGGCAGCAGGAGCAGGAGGTGGCTACGTACTAAAGCGGACCAGAAAGCCAGCGGGTACCAGGGGTGTGCAGCCAGAGGCATGGCGGGGAGCAGGGTTCTGATCCCACAAGCAGATGGGATTCCAAGAGAAGCAGGGGCTGGATGGCAGGGCTTATTTGCAATCTACCCAGGGAGGGGTTTGGGTGGAGGGGATCCTGGCTTTTGAAGACTTGGAACACAGTGAGGGCTCAACCATCATGTTCTTCCTCCTTCAAAAAGACTGTCTTCAAAGGTCTCGTCCTGGCTTTTTTTTTTTTAAGCATACATTTTCCCACAGAGAGGGATGGGGGAGAGGGGAGGTGCACCCTGGGAGTACAGGTGAAGCCCCAAAGTGCCCAGCAAACTCCTGCCTAGGACAGCTGGCCATGTGTCTGACATGTACGGGAGTTTGTGCAGTAACAGACACAGCCCTTGGCTTTAAAAGTGGGCAAGGGGTCCTCCTTGAACATGAGACCCCCGTGTTACTCCACTGAAGCCAAAAGAAAAAGAAATCTAATTATGCCAGAAAGAAAGGCCACAGTCCTAACAAGGGTGGGAACCAGTGGTCTGAGAAACTGTAAATACTGGTAAGGGTGCACATACAGCATCATTTAAATCTCTGGAAGGCTGTGGCAGAATGTGCCAGAACAAAGTTGAAGGGGTTCACATCTCTGGGCTCAGAAGCACAGAGTTGGGGCAGCTGAGAACAAAGGGAACCAACACCCTCCAAGGACTGGAGCAGATGCTGGAGGCCGGACCAGTGTGTGGGTATGGCGTGAGGGCCCAGAGGACCCAGAGCACGAGGCTGTCATGGCAAACGGAGGAAACACCAAGGATCAGGGAATGCACCTTTCATCAGATTTCCTCAAGGAGGCAGGGTAGGTAGGGCCTTACTTTACTCAAAACAAGATGGGTCCACGTAGGAGCCTTGGGACCCTGACCAGTGTCCTGTTTCCCAGGGCCTAAATGGGGGGCAGAGGTGCTGCTGAAAGAACCCAGGTGGCTAAGGAGTATGTGCCCAGGAGACTCAGTCCCTGTCTCCCCAAGCCCAGCAGAGGGACCACCACCCCATCCACACACACAACCAGGACCAAGGTCAGCAGCAGCTCCATCTGCACCCTGGGCCCCAGCGCTCCTCCAAGGCCTGGCAATGAAGCCCTAATCTCCCTGGAGTCCCTCCCTGTCCCCCTGGAGGACCTGCCCATGGCCGATGGGTCACCTCTCTGGTCAGCACCTCTGGGGAGCTGCACACCTCTGCGGGTATCTGGCCCACACCCACTAGCGCCTCTAACCAAGGATTCTCTCTTCATACTTGCACCCTCAGCAGCACACAGGAGGCGCTTAGAGTGAAAAAAATGGCTGATAGATAACTGAAAATGAAGAATTAAAGGACAGAAACAAGCTGTGACCTGCGGGGAGGGCTCAAAGTAGAGGGCGGGATAAGGGCAGGTGCTCTGGGGTTCCAAGAGCCATGGCGCCTCATGCTTCTGCAGAAGTGAGGAGGCTGCAGGGAGGTGGGGGCTGGGGTTGGGGCGAGGCAGCCAGCACTCGGGTGGTGGGCCCTGGTACCTGCAGGTACAGATGGACAATGAGGCACCAGGGCTCAGAAAAGGCACAGCCCCAGCGGCCCTGGGCTGGATGCTCCTGCTGCATTCCCCACGCAGCAGGACAGCCACAGGGGAGGACAGGACGGTGTTTTCAGAGCTGAAACCATCTGATCAAAGTCTAGGGACATGCCAGAAGGCGGGAGGGCCAGCAGCCTCCAGGTGGCACAGAGGAGGGTCTCTATGCACAGGCAGCCTGGGCCTCCCGGAGAGGCCCCTTTGGTGCTCCAGCCCGCAGCGCTGCCTGAGGCCCCAGTGAAGGCTCCAGGGTCCACCCACAGCCCACGTTACAACTGCTGCTACTCCAGGAAAGCTAGGAGACCCCCTACTCGTCCTCTAATTCTCCATCTGTAAAACGGCTTCCTTCCCTTCCTCAGATGGCTCCCATGAGGATTTTACAACGCACACAGAGCTCAACGTGGGACACACAGCCAGCCCATCACAGTGGCCGGTGGACTCACACAGGTGACCTTCCTGTAGATCTGGGCAGCATTCTGGCACTCTGAGTAGGGGTACTCCGAGGTGGCCATCTCCAACATGCACATCCCGAAGGCGTACACGTCCACGGACTCATCATAGTGCTCCTCGTACATCTCTGGTGCCATGAACTCGGGGGTACCTGCACCCGGGAGCAGAAGACGCAGGGTCAGTGGTCACTGGGCCCCGGAGCCCCCTGGGCCTCTCTCAGAGTCCCACACCTCCTCCCCCATCCACAAGCCAGCATGGGCCCTGCCCCCATGCTCCTTGCCATTGGTTCTAGAATCCAGGATTCAAACAGGATTCTGCTTTACTGATAGAAGTTTCCCCAAATCCGCCCTCCCCGTACCCTCCCAATTCTACGGTGGATCAGTTTATAGCGCCATCCCCTGATCACAGAGCTGGGAGACCCATCGCTTCCCAGAAGACAGGGTCTGTGCCAGAAATGATGGAGATGCCTCTCTTTGAGGAGGCAGAAGTCTGAGCATATCCCTCCTGGCTACAGGCCCAGATAACCCAGAGCAGACAAAAACTTGGGGTCACCACAGACCTTCGTAAATTGTAAAAGCCTAGAAAGGCCCCCATGTCCCTAGTCAAGCAGAGCATCAGTCAGCACAGTGATTCTCTTCACTAAAGATGGCTGCCTGGGGACAGCTGGGCAGGCGCCAATCATCTGGCAGGTACCAGCAACGTGTTATGGTGAGAACTGCCCATCCATTCTAAGCACAAGAGATTTTAAAACCAAGCTTACTCTGAATTTTTAAGGACATGATAGACTCACATAGGCTGAGTAAAATAAGCAAAATATATGACTGTACATGCATGCTGACCATCCATATAAAACAATAAGTACAGACAAAAATGACTCATCTAGAAGGTGGGCTTATGGCTTTTTCCTTTAGTCTGGTGTTTGTAATTTTTCTGTAACAAATATTTGCTTTCAAAATCACAAACTCTTTTTATTTATTTTTTTTTAAAAAGGCCCAACTGAGCATCTGTCAAGCTAAATGCAAAGAAATGGGGCCATCAATTTCAATAAGACTGCTTTTAATTTCAACTTCTCCATCTTTGTTGACCTTGGAAGATTCTCAAAACGTTCCAGTTTTTTTAAAAAAAGCAGATGTAAAACAGTACAAACTAGTGTGTTAAAAAGCATGAGGTTTGGGGGTATGTGGCATGCAGGCAAATTAAGGGTGATTTTAATTTTTTCTCCTTTACCCATAATTTCAACTTAAGATGTATTATATATTTACCAAAAAAAAAGTTAACAGTTTGGGTAAAAAATGGAAAACACAAGAATCTATGTTGAGTTACACACATGCATAAAGAATTCTCGAAGATTCCATCAGAAATAATGATGAATAGAGCGAGAACTGGAGTTCAAGGGACCTTGCACTGGCAATTTTTCATCCTTTTGGGGTTTTGAACCATATGATAATACTGAAAATTTTGGCATTTGGCCATGTCCATCTACAAGGATAAGAGAGAGGAGCCTCAGGGCTGCTGGCAAGCAGCTGGGAGCAAAGCCGGCTCAGAGAGGACCCGACGTACCTGTTCAGGACTCCTGATCACTCAGCTCAGTCTCTTCTGAGATCCTTGGGAACCAGAAATTCTGCTTTGCAAGAAATACCCCAAGGACCCAAGATGTTCTGACTTTGTGGGGGTACAGTGGACAGTGGGTGTGTGGGGGGCCCAGCTCCAAGGTGGGATGGTGGGTGATGCCAATTTTGCAATTGTGCGAGGGCCACGGACACCGAATGTTTTTCTCTTTGCTTACAACACAGCTGTTTAAATCTAAATGTTAAGAAGAATGTCTGTATGCTGGCACCCATACACACAAGTGTCCAGGGACCTCTGGGCGCACCTCCTAAGCCCCACAGCTCTGCGTCCCCGAAGTCCCAGCCTCCATGGCTGTGAACACCTGCAGGAAGGACTGCGCCGACCTCACCTCCACCCACTCGGGGCCCGGCCAATGCAAACGCAGTGAGAGCACACCATGACAGCATCAGATCCCAGCGGCCCTCAGGGGCAAACCCCACAAGGCTCATGGGGAGCCTCTGGGAGGCTGCCACCGCCAGATATCTCAAACCACGTCTTATCTGCACAACACCTCTCTGACGGCTGCACCCAGAATGGGTGCACAGTATCAAAGGCCCCCATAGGTACCCTGGACACAGCATGGAGGGAAAAGCCTCATTCACAGGCCTAGGGGGTCCTTCACCTAACCACAGACCCCCACTCAGCTGAGGCCCCTTGCTGGGGACAGGGCCCTGCTGCCCACCTGTTTAGATGTGCTGACCAGCCTCCATTTACAATGAGCATGGAGCTTCAAGGGCTCCAGCTGAGCAAAAGGTGGGGTGATCAGGGAGCCCTGTGGAGCCAGATGCTGTGTGGGGCTCACTGTGCCTCCAGAAACACGCAGGCTTCATCTCACCCCACCACATCACTCAGCAACTGGAAAGTCCATTTCCAAGAGGAAAAAGAGCTGTCAAAGCAGCCCTAACTTCCAAGGCCAAATCTGCAAAGACTGCCTGGACACCTCTAGCAGCTCAGAGGCTTGGTGGTGTATCCCCCAAACCCCTGGGTCTCAAGCCAGGCCCTCACCTGCTCCACCCATTTCACAGATAGGGAACTGAGGGCTGAGTCAACCCTCGTGTCACCACTCAGCTCCCCTATTCAGCCAGAGGCCAGAGGCCTCACATCCACAGGACACCGGGTGGCTCCTTGTCCCAGATGTTGTCACATTCCAAAACCACTAGCCTGCCAGAGAAGTTTCCAGATTCCCAGCAGTTCCATTTTCCACAAACAAGTCAAGTTCTGTCTCCAACCATACAACAAAACCATGAACTTGTCAAGCCCTAATCACCCTCTCATCTTGCTTATGTGGGAAGAAGCTGTCACATCATGGCATGGAGGAGAGCCTCTCCCAATCTTATCTGATCCAAACTTCCAGAGCCATACCCTACAGCCACCTGACCCTGCAGCTCACCGGCACTTTCCGACATCCTGAACCCTATAAATGGCTGCCCCACAGCCCCTCCAAGCACATTCTTTACAAAACCCAGGAAGGGCTCCCCGCAGCTCTGGTGGACACACAGTGCCTGCTGTGTGCAGGACCAAAACATGACCCCACATGGGGCTGGCATGAACTGCAGACCATGTCCTCACAACAGCCACAGCCACAGAGGAGCTTCTCTGAGGAGGATAAGAAATGCAGAGGCTAATAGCTAGCAAACTGCCATCCACATGAAATCCCTGAGCCCCTACACCCCTCATGCTCACTCCATACCCCAAACTACCCCAAAGGTTCCCTCTGTGGGTCTTGGGGTCTGGGGCACCCTCCCCCTGCTCAGTCCACTGAAGGCAGCTCCAGCCTCAATGACCACAAAATCCCCACATTCTTCTGTCCTCCAGATCTCTTTCCCGCACCCAAGTACCCTTAGTGTCCACAGGCCCTTGGGTGCCAGTCAGCCTCGGCACCCAAGGGACACAGCTAAGGGACTCACACACAGGGCATCCAGGGCTGCAGCCAGGCATAGGGGGCACAGGCAGCAGAGCTAGCACTTGCAGGATGGTGATCCCGGGGGGGTGGGGAGGTGCCCTGAAGCACAGGGGCATGAAGAGACAAGATGGGCTCACCTATCACGCTTTTAGCAAAGGATGCTCTCTTGAGGGTGGCCAGGCCCAAGTCGCCAATCTTCACAGACCCTGTGGGCCCAGTGATAAAGATGTTGTCACACTTGAGGTCCCGGTGGATGATGGGGGGCGTCCTGGTGTGCAGGAACAGCAGGCCCTTCAGGATCTGCCGGCACCAGCTACGTAGAACCTTGGGCTTCATCACCTTGAACCGCTTCAGATACCTGCAGGTGGGGGTGTGGCTCACCCACGGCTCGTGTGGGGAAGGGGCCCTCAGTCGCTGAGGGCTGTGTATTTATTCCCCAAACAGGGGCACTTCTGAGAAAGGGCTGTTGGCCACACCAGCCAGGACCACCCCAAGCAGGGCCCGGGGCCTCAGCCATTGCAACTCTTGAGCCCCAGGCCAAGCCCACCCCAAGGCCCCAATTGGCTGGGTGGGTAGCATGCTCACGTCTTCAGTGTCCCCGAGGTCATCAGTTCGGTCACCAGCACGATGCACCGCTTCCCCCTGGCACTGGACTCCCAGAAGTCATAGAAGCGCACAATGTTGGGGTGCTGCAGGCCCTTCAGCATCTCAGCCTCCTCCTTGAACCGCTGCCTCTCCAGTTTGGTGAGCTTCCGGTCCTAGAGAAAAACACACACAGACTGAGAGGGACACTTGGCACAGCCTCAGGCAGAGGCCTTCCAGGGAGCCAGGGCCAGGACTCTGCCAGGCCGCTCTCTCAGCTCTTAACACACAGCACAGCAGGAAGAAAGGACTTAGACATCTGGGGTTGAGGGAAATCTGACCCAGTTCCAAGTCCTTCCCCTCTTTACCCACAGAGAGCAGGACAGGCCTCTGATTCATAAAGCCAGCACAACTGTTCATGGTTCTCCAACATATGGAACATCAGACCCTGATATCTCATCGATTTCAAATTAGCTTCTCCCTGCTCAAGAAGCTCAGCAAAAAGGTCTCTGGGAATCAGAGACACCTCCAAACCCCACACTGTAATACTCATGTGCTTTTTCCCTAAAAACACCTCTGAGGGGCAGCATCAAGACGGCAGAGTAGGAAGACATAGAGTTTGCATCTGCTCAGAACTAGGGCACTGACAAGGCCCTGGTGCGGGACCCGGGACACCTAAGGGGCGGGAGGAATCCCTGAGCAACCAGGTAGGACGTGGGAGGGAGGGAGAGAAGAGTGGCAGTGGGACCAGACAGGCACCACTGAGGGTGTCTGGAGGAGAGGGAAGGTTTCCGCATTCAGAGGAGCTCACTCCCCACCAAGGGATCAACAAGGACAGGGAGGGACCTTTGGGAGGCTGGGAATCAGAGGGGAACACAGCCAGCAACTCCTCTGCCCACTCAGCCCTGGTGAGTCTGTGGGGGTCCTGGGCCTGAAAGCCCCACCACCCACTGGGGCCCCCTCTAGCTGCACAGATCTCAGGCCTAAGACCACCCGGCCCGCCTACCACCGGCCTCTTCTAGACGCCTGCATCTTGGGCCTGAGTCCAGCCCCCACGCCTCTTCCAGCTGTGTGGATCCCAGTCCTGAGCCCTCACACCCACGAAGGCCTCTTCCAGCCACACAGTACTGGCAGCCCAAGTCCCGCCCCTGACAGGGCTTCCTCTGGCCATGTAGGTACAGGCAAGCCGGACGCCACCCACCTCCAGGGCCTCTTCCCTGGCTATGCCAGCCCCTATGGGCACACCAGTGGAGGCCTACGCCCCAGCTGGCCTACATGGCATTTGTGCTCCGGGCCAGCTTCAGGAACAGATGCTAGTGAGCAACACATGTAGATATGACAAAGCAGGTCCAGAGACCTATCTGGAGGTCTTGGAGGGTCCACTGGGGAGGCAGGGGTAGGCTGTAGCTTACAGTAGAAGGAAGAACACAGGAAGAGGAGGCATGGAGAATATTTTATTTATTTTTTCTCAATAATTACTTATTTTTATTTATTTATTTGGCTGTGCTAGGTCTTAGCTGTGTCATGCGAGAGCGAGATCTTTGACCTTCCTTGAGGCAAGTAGAGTTTTTAGTTGTGACATGTGGGATCTAGTTCCCCAATCAGGGATCGAACTCAGGCTCCCTGCAATGGGAGCACAGAGTCTTAGCCACTGGACCACCAGGGAAGTCCTATTTTTATGTATTTATCTTTTATTTTTATTTTTTTTCTAATTAATTTTTAAATTGCTTTATTTTCTTCCTTTTGCCTTTTTTTTTTTTTTTTTTTTTGCTGTTATTGTTCTGTTTTATTTTGTCTTCTTGTTTAATTTTTAGAGTTATTTCGCTAAATATAATTTTTACTTTCCTAATTTTACCTCACTTTATAGTTTGGTACTGTTCTGTTCTTTTCTGCTTGTTGCTTGCTTTCTTTTTCTTTTTGCTGCACTTTAAGGCTTACTGGGCCTTAGTTCCCAGGCCAGGGGTTGGGCCTGAGCTCCTGTGGTGGTAGTGCAAAGTCCAAACTGCTGAATTAACAGAGAACTGCAGGTCACAGGGAAATTAGTCAGTGTGAGGTCTCCCAGAGGTCCTCATCTCAGCAACAACTCACAGCTCCACTCAACTGTCTGCAAACTCCAGTGCTGAACTAATCAGGTCAAACAACCAGCAAGACAGGAACACAGCCCTGCCCATCAAAAACAATGGGATGACAAAAAAAAATATGTTACAGACGAAGGAGCAAGGTAAAAACCTTGGCAACCAACCTGAAAAAGAATTCAGCAGAATGGTAATAAAGATGATCCAAAATCTTGGAAATAGAATGGAGGCGTGGATCAAGAAAATACAAGAAATGTTTAACAAGGACCCAGAAGAACTAAAGAATACACAGTGATGAGCAACACAGCAACTGAAATGAAAAATACACTGGAAGGAATCAATGCAAAATAACTGAGAAGAATGAATAAGTAAGCTGGAAGATCAAATGCTGGAAATAATTACTGAGGAGCAGAATAAAGAAAAAAGAATGAGAAGAAATGAGGACAGTCTCACAGACCTCTGGGACATTACTGAACACAACAACATTCGAATTATAAAGGTCTCAGAAGAAGAAAAGAGAAAGGGTCTGAGAAAATATTTGAAGAGATTGGTTGAAAACCTCCTCAACATGAGAAAGGAAATAGCCACCTAAGTCCAGGAAGCACAGAGACTTCCCTACTCAAGGAGACAAACCCAATGAGAATCACACTGAGACACATATTAATCAAACTAACAAAAATTGAATTCAAAGAAAATATTAAAAGCAGCAAGGGAACAGCAAAAAATAACACACAAGGGAATCCCCAAAAGGCGGTTATCAGCTGATTTTGCAGCAGAAACTGTGTAGGCCAGAAGGGAGTGGCAAGATACATTTAAAATGATGAAAGGGAAAAACCTACAAATAAGATTATTCTAGCTAGCAAGGATCTGGTTCAGATTTGATGGAAAAATCAAAAGCATTATAGACAAGCAAAAGCTAAGAGAATTCAGCACTTCCAAACTAGCTTTATGACAAATGCTAAAGGAATTTCTCTAGGAAACACAAGGGAAGAGAAAGACCTATAAAAACAAACCCAAAATAATTAGAGAATGGCAGTAGGAATATACATATCAATAATTCTCTTAAATGTAAATGATTAAATGCTCCAACCAAAAGACTGGCTAAATGAATACAAAAACAAGACCTGTATACATGCTGTCTACAAGTGACCCACTTCAGGCCTAGAGACACGTACAGACTGAAAGCGAGGGCATGGAAGGAGGTATTCTATAGCAAATGGGTATCAGAAGAAAGCTGGAGTAGCAATTAGATAAAGTAGACTTTAAAATAAAATAAAGACTATTACAACAGACAAGGAAGAACACTACATAATGATGAAGGGATCAATCCAAGAAGAAGCTATAACAACAGTAAATACTTATGCACCCAACACAGGTGCGCGTCAAAACATACGGCAACTGTTAACAGCAGTAAAAGGAGAAATCAACAGGATTACAATTATAGTGGGGGGATTTGACATCCCACTTATACCAATGGACAGATCATCTAGACAGAAAATAAACTAGGAAACACAAACTTTAAATGACACAACAGACCAGACAGACTTAACTGATACTCAGAGGATATTCCACCCAAAAGCAACAGAATACACATTCTTCTCAAACGCACACAGAAAATTCTTCAGGGTAGATCACATCTTAGGTCATAAATCACGTCTCAGTAAATTTAAGAAAATCAAAATCATATTAAGCACCTTTTCCAGCTGCAATGCTATGAGATTAGAAATCAATTATAGAAAAACAGCTGTAAAAAGCACAAACACATGCAGGCTAAATAATATGCTACTAAGTAACTAAGAGATCACTGAAGAAATCAAAGAGAAAATTGTAAAAATACCTAGAAATAAATGACAACAAATACATGACAACCTAAAATCTATGGGATGCAGCAAAAGCAGTTTTAAGAGGAAAGTTTATAATAATTCAATCCTATCTCAAGAAACAAAAAAAATATCAAATTAACAACCTTATACCTAAAGCAACTACAGAAAAAAGAACAAACAAAACCCAAAGTTAGTAGAAGGAAAGCATAAAAATCAAAGAGAAATAAATGAAATAGAAAGGAATGAAATAATAGCAAAAATCAATGACACTAAAAGCCGGTTCTTTGAAAAGAAACAAAACTGATAAATTGTTAGCCAGTTTCATCAAGAAAACAAAGGGAGAGGATTCAAATCAATAAAACTAGAAATGAAAAAGGAGAAATTACAATTAATACCACAGAAAAACAAACGATCATAAGAGACTATGGTGATGGTTTAGTCGCTAAGTCATATCCAACTCTTGTGACCCCATGGACTGTAGCCTGCCAGGCTCCTCTGTCCATGGGATTCTCCCGGCAAGAATACTGGAGTGGATTGCCATTTCCTTCTCTGCTGCTGCTGCTAAGTCGCTTCATTCATGTCCGACTCTGTGGGACCACATAGACAGCAGCCCACCAGGCTCCCCCATCCCTGGGACTCTCCAGGCAAGAACACTGGAGTGGGTTGCCATTTCCTTCTCCAATGCATGAAAGTGAAAAATGAAAGTGAAGTCACTCAATCATGTCCGACTCTTAGCGACCCCATGGACTGCAGCCTACCAGGCTCCTCTGTCCATGGGATGTTCTAGGCAAGAGTCCTGGAGTGGGGTGCCATCGCCTTCTCCGATTTCCTTCTCTATAAGAGACTATACAAGCAACTACAGGCCAATAAAACAGACAACCTGGAAGAAATGGACAAATTCTTAGAAAGGTACAATCTCCCAAGACTGAATCAAGAAGAAATAGAAAATTGTTTTAAACAGATCAATTACAAGTAATGAAATTGAAACTCCAATTAAAAATCTTCTGACAAACAAAATCCAGGGCCAGATGGCTTCACAAGCAAAGTCTATCAAACATTTAGAGAAGATCTAACACCCACCCTTCTCAAACTCTTTCAAAAAACTGCACAGGAAGGAACACTGCCAAGCTCATCCTACAAGGCCACCATCACCCTGATACCAAAACCAGACAAAAAAAGCACAAAACAAGAAAATTACAGACAAATATCACTAATGAACATAAAGGCAAAAATTTTCAACAAAATACTAGCAAACAGCATCCAAGAACACACAAAAAGGATCATACACTATAATCAAGTGGGATTTATCCCAGGGTTCTTCAATACACATAAACCAATCAGCACAAAAACCCATATCAACAAATTAAAGAATAAAAACCATATGATCATTTCAATAGAGACAGAAAAAGCTTTTAACAAAATTCAATATCCATTCATGATAAAATCTCTCCAGAAAATGGGCATAGCAGGAAGCCACCTCAACATAATAAAGGCCGTATATGACAAACCAACAGCAAATATTCTCAATGGTGAAAAACTAAAAGCATTTCCTCTAACATCAGAAACAGACTGAATAAGAATGTCCACTCTCACCACTATTATTCAACAGAGACACATAGTTTATTATATGTATATATATATAATATATATATATTCAACAAAACACATAGTTTTGGAAGTCCTAGCTATGAAGAAAAAGAAATAAAAAGAATTCAAACTGGAAGAGAAGATGTAAAACTGGCACTGTGTGTAAATGACATGATACTATACACAGAAAATCCTAAAGATGTCAGTAGAAAACTACTTTAGCTAATCAATGCATTTGGTAAAGTTGCAGGATACAAAATTGATGTGCAGAAACCTCTTGCATTAATATACTCTGACAACAAAAGTTGAGAAAGAAATATCAAGGAAACTCCCATTTACCATTGCAATAAAAAGAATAAAATATCTAAGAATAAACCTACCTAAGGAGGTAAAAGACCTGTACTCAGAAACTGAGTGCACATCAGTATACGACACTGATGAAAGACATCAAAGATGACACAAACAAATGGAGAGAGATACCACACTCCTGGGTTAGAAGAATCAGTATTGTGAAAACGACTCTACCACCCAAATCGATCTATAGATTCAATGCAATCCCTATCAAATTACCAATGGCATTTTTCACAGAATTAGAACAAAAAATTTTACAACTTATATGGAAATACAAAAGACCCAAAGAGCCAAGCAATCTTAAGAGAAACAGAGCCGAAGAAATCAGGCTCCCTGACTTCAAACTATACGACAGAGCTCCAGTCATCAAGACAGTATGGTACTGACACAAAAACGGAAATGCAGATCAATGAAACAGGACAGAAAGCCCAGAGATAAACCCACACACCCATGGTCACCTAATCTATGACAAAAGAGGCAAGAATATACAATGGAGAAAAGACAGTCTCTTCAATAAGTGGTGCTGGGAAAACTGGACAGCTACATATAAATGGATGAAATTAGAACACTCCCTATACACAAAAATAAACTCAACATAGATAAAGACCTAAACTTAAGACTGGATACTATAAAACTCTTAGAGGAAAATACAGGAAGAACACTCTTTGACATAAATCACAGCAACACCCTTTTTGACTCACTTCCTTTACTAATGAAAATAAAAACAAAAATAGACAAATAGGACCTAATTAAACTTAAAAGCTTTTGCAAAGCAAAGGAAACCATAAACAAGACAAAAAAACAACCCCCAGAATGGGAGAAAATATTTGTAAATGAAGCAACTGACAAGTGATTAATCTCTAAAATATACAAATAGCTCACACAGCTCAACATAAAGAAACAGCCCAATCAAAAAACTGGTGGAAGACCTAAATAGACCTTCCTCCAAAGAAAACATACAGATGGTCAAGAGGCATATGAAAAGATGGTCAACATCACTAATTTTTAGAGAAGTGCAGGTCAAAACCACAATGAGGTATCCCCTCACACTTGTCAGAATGGCCTTCATCAAAAATCTACAAACAATAAATGCTTGAGAGGGTATGGAGAAAAGGGAAACCTCTTGCACTGGAAATGTAACTGATAATACCACTATGGAGAGCAGTATGGAGGTTCCTTAAAAAAAACAAAAATAGAACTACCAGATGACTCAGCAATCGCACTACTGGGCATATACTCTGAGAAAACCACAATTTAAAAAGACACATGGCACCCCAATGTTAATTGCAGCACTATTTACAATAGCCAGGACATGGAAGCAACTTAAGCATCCATCACAGACAGATGGATATAGAATATGTGGTACAGAGGAATTCCCTAGCAGTCCAGTGGTTAGGATTCCATGCTTCCACTGTAGGGGGCATGGGTTCAATCCCTGCTTGGGGAACTAAAATCCCACACCCTCCATGGTGTGGCCAAGAAAAAAAAAGAAGATGATGTGGTAGATATATACAATGGAATACTGCTGCTGCTGCTAAGTCGCTTCAGTCGTGTCTGACTCTGTGCAACCCCATAGACGGCAGCCCATCAGGCTCCCCCGTCCCTGGGATTCTCCAGGCAAGAACACTGGAGTGGGTTGCCATTTCCTTCTCCAATGCATGAAAGTGAAAAGTGAAAGTGAAGTCGCTCAGTTGTGTCCGACTCTTAGCGACCCCATGGACTGCAGCCCACCAGGCTCCTCCATCCATGGGATTTTCCAGGCAAGAGTCCTGGAGTGGGGTGCCATCACCTTCTCCGCAATGGAATACTACTCAGCCATAAAAACAAAACTGGGTCGCTTGTAGAGATATGGATGGACCTAGAATCTGTCATACAGAGTGATGTACGTCAGAAAGAAAAAAACAAATACTGCATATTAACACATGTATGTGAAATCTAGCAAAACAGGACAGATGAACCTATCTGCAAGGCAGGAATAGAGATAAAGACGTAGAGAATCTTTGTGGACATGGGGGGGGTGGAGGGGAAGCGGGAGTGGGTTGAATTGGGAGGTGGAGATTGACATGCATATTGCTCGTGGGAACTTACTGTATAGAGCAGGGAGCTCAGTTCAGCGTGCTGTGGTGACCTAGACGGGTGGGATGGGTGCGGGAGGGCCAAGACAGAGGGAAAATGTGCATATATACAGTCAGTTCACCTCATCGTACCGTAGAAACTAATACAACATTTTAAAGCAACTGTATCGAAATTTAAAAAAGAAAAAAACCTCTGAAATCTTGCTCCCTCCACACCCACTGAGTATTATTAAGAGAAAGAAGCATGTTTACTTCTAATTTACACGTAACTTTGAGGGCATGTCCACAACCACAGCAGATGACAACCAGAAAACAAGGAAACAATGACATGAGAGGCAGAGAAGAATAGCAGAGTCCCAGCCACATCTGCATCAATGCTACAGGATACAGAAGACACACTCGCTGGGGCCTGGGAGCACCTGCACCTCGAGCACTGAGCTGGGACCACAAGGTTAAGTCGGGAACTATAACCCCACCATCATGGTGCGGGGAGGCACCTCTGGGGTGTCACCCATAAGTATGCCCAGCCACATCTTGAGAGGAAGCCACAGACTCCCTCAGCACAGTTCCACACACCAAGCACCTTCCTTGCCCTTGATCCATCTGCTCCAGCATTACCCAGATCCCAATCCACCACCAACCCGGCCACCTGTCTTCATCCCTCCTCTGCAGCCTAGATCCTGGCCCTTCCCTTCTTAAAAACCAATACAATATTGTAAAGTTAAAAAATAAAAGAAAAAAGAAAAAATCCCTCCAATGGATTCCCACCAGAGAGCACTCAGAACAAGCCCAAGAGTTCTGTTGTTTTCAACTTCACCTCATGGATGAATCTTACCCCTAGAGGCCCCAGCACAGCCTTCTCCCCAAGCCTGAATATGTGCCCCCAGTGTCTCCTCCATCACAGCCCAATCAGCCTACACAGCCCACCCTTCACCTTCCCACCTCTTTCTCAGAAGGAAAGATAAATACAAATGAACACAAGCCATCAAGTTTTTGAGGAGTTCTAGGAAGAAGAAATCAGAGCTGAAAAAAACACAGCCCAAGACCTCTCAGGTCCTTTGAAAGACCCCAGAGGACATCAGGCCAGACTCCAACCAATCCAAAAGAAGAGAAGGGCCCTGGGGTCACGACAAGATTAGCTGGTTAAGGAATTCCATCCCAAGTAGCACTGTACCCATTAGGCATTCTCCCACCCACCAGGCCCACCTCAATAAACCGTCATCACACTCCAGGCACAAGTGGGACTGGACAGAATAATCACCAACAAAGCAGAGATACACCAAGACTGATTCCAGAAAAACAAGCAATTCAGGCACAAAAGCAACTTCCCCAAAAATCTAGTTCATGTCCTCATAAAAATCCAAAAGCTTGACACAAATAAATAAGAGCAGCTTCTATTTAAATAGGAACAATCAAGGAAGAGCTCTTGCAAATTAAACCTCTGTATTTTAAGAACAAGATATCCTGTAACCCAATGAAACAGTAAATACAAAAAAGTTACCATTTCACCAAGACAATAACATGGAAACATGTTCTGCTCATCAAAAGCGATACTTTGTTTTAGAAAGTAAGTCACAAACATATTCTCAATAGGTACATTTGACATGGAGTTACATCCAGAATATAGATAGAACTCCCATATCTCAACAATAAAAATATGAAAAGAAAAGTCACAAAAGAAGATGCAGAAAAGGCCAATAAGTACATGAAAATGTGTAAAGCACCATGAGTCACCAGAAAAATGTCAATTAAAAGCACAAGATACCACTTCACACCCACCAGAAGAGCTAAAATAAAAAGATGGATCATTCGAACCACTGGGCATCCGAGAGCAGCTGAGCTCTCCGGGCACACAGCTGTTGGAAATACAAGCTGGTACAAGCCTCAGAGAGCCTTTGGCAGGTTCACCCCTGCTCTAGGTCCAGCCACTCCCCTTCAACTTTGCTGCTGTTGTTCACTTGCTAAGTTATGTCCAACTCGGCAACCCTATGAACTATAGCCCATCAGGCTCCTCTGTCCATGAGACTTCCCCCACAAGAATACTGCAATGGGTTGCCATTTCCTTCTCCAGGGATCTTCCCAGACCAGGGACCGAACCCACGTCTCATGCACTGGCAAGTAGATTCTTTACCACTGAGCCCCCAGGGAAGCCCAGCTCCACTCCTAATATCTCCTGAACTCCAGAGAAGGCAAAACTCACACATGACGTTGAAACCAGAGCAAGGGCTTGCCTCTTGGGTGAGGGGAAATGCAGGAGCTGAGAGGAAGGAGGTGAGAGGGATGGGGGGTAGCGGTGGGGGATGAGGGCGTGACAGAAACATTCTACACTGTAACTGAAGACAAAGGTTACACGCTCCCACGCACATGTCAAAGCTCATCATGTATACACTTGAGATCTGTGTTTCATTACATGTAAGTTATACCTCAATTTTTCAAATGTAAAAAGTAAAATGAAAGCATCACAAAGCCAAATAGATAAAGAGAAGAAAAACATCGAGAAACACGAAAGAACCAGCTGGAAGTCCTAACAACACGGAACAGGAGTTCTAGGAGGAGAGAACAGGTATCGGGAAAGAAGACGATGGCAGAACAACATTACCCTGAGCTAAAAGGAGAACTGTTTAGAATAAAAGCATATGCCACGGCCGAATCAATGAAAAACGACCCACCTCCAGTCTCATTCCAGAAAAAATCAGATTCCCAAGGACTGAGAGTAAGTCCTACCTCCCAAGGAACGCCCAGACAGGCACCCAGTCTCACTGGTAACACTGGCAGCATCCTCAAAATGCCGACTCACACCTGGAATTCTATCATCCGCCAAAGGGACATCAAACCATGAGGCCCAAAGACTTATTCTCAGACACTTGAGAGCCCAAAGGTTACTTCACAGCACCCCAGGTGAGACAGCTACTGGAAGCGTTTCTGCAAAACACAGAACACAAAGGGGACTCGGTGAAGCCCCACTGGCCCACAATGGGTGACTGAGGGTGACTGAACTTGGCTGCACCAAGTGACAGAAGCCAGAAGGGACATGGGGTGCACCACTGTGCCACTCCCAGACCCTGCAGCCATTTGGGCAACGATGTTTCAGTTACTACACCGTCTAATGGTCTAGTCATTTATTCTAAAGCAAACTCACAGGATTACTTAGAACAAAAATTGTTTTTGCCAGTATTTCAGCATCAACCAACAGTAAAGCAAAAGATTTCATTTTAGTGCAGAGCAAAAGGTTCATGTTATAAATAACTTAACTAACAACACCGAGAGGGAGAGGAAAGTGCCCTGCATATGCTACAGTTTTGATTTTCAGATGCCAGCTAAACATGGTAAAGCCAAGACTCAAGTATAACACAAAAGTCAGATCTTTAACAACAGCGCCACTTGGAGCTGGACGGGGTGTGGAAGTGGGAGGGAGCCGACCTTATTTTATGTTCTAAGCCGCTGGGCTATTTTTAACTAGGTGACACACTGCTCGATAATTTAAAAGGTCAGCTGGCATGTCCTCAGAGCACTGTCCAGAGCTGCCTGCAGTGTGCTGCCCAGCGTCCCTTCTCTCAGAGCTGGCTAGGGTCCTTTCCAGTTTGTTGACTGCTGGCTGGCCCCATCAGCTCAGTGACTCCATGGAGGCAGGACCACCACAGTGACTGATGCATTATCACTGTTTGTGATTTCGTTCATTGATGTGCTGGGGGCTCAGGTCATAAATCAGGGTAGGAAGAAAGCACATAATCCCTTTGAGACCCCCAAATCCTGCCAGAGTCAGGTGGTTCTGGAGGTCTGATGTTGAGGAAGTGGGCTCTGGCTGGTCACATACTATCACTACAGGACAGTTCACCCCCACCACACAAGAAGGTGAGGTCTCTTAGACCAGCCTCTCTCCCACCAGATCCCTGGTGGCGAGTAAATTATTGGTAAATAATTTATTGGATAAGGATGGTCAAAGTCAACCAGATGATAAAGGATAAATGCATTCTGGGACAATGCCGGCCCTTTTCTCCTACAGGAAAAAGGTCCAGCCAGTCACGGATGGCACCCTCTGAATAGGGGCAGGGAGAAGAGATGGCCAAGGTGGTCAGAGGAGGAAATCCCTGGATCTAATAGGCCCTCCCAGCCACCAAGGGGTCACCAGCTCTGCCCAACATCACAAGAGTGAGGGCTGAAATCATCAGACCCAGAGGGCCACCCTGGCTGCTCTCAGGGCATTCTGCAACCAACTCCTTTCTCCATGCAAAGCCAACCAACCCCATGAGGAGCAGAGCTGCCTGGCAACCCTGAGTCCAGACAGGGAAAGGCAGGATCCACACACACAATACAGACAGGGGACATGAGCAGCTGGGAGAGTGTCAAGAACAGCCAGAGTCCTAGGGTTGACAATCTGGACCTCTCTTCAATCCCATCTGGTCATAAAACAAAGTGTCAAGGGTCTTTGTTGAGAACAGTCCCACGTACAGAGAGCCACCTTAGGACAGGGGCTCTATGAACAGAGTGGGCCCAAGGGTGGAGGTCACTGGCCCTGCACAGTCCTCTGCACACTCTAGGCCCTAGATACCACTGGTGGGAAGAGCCTTCTCAAGTCTAGAGGATCTGACCCAGGCTCAACCTGCTGTGGAGCTGGCCCATTCCTCACCACTCTCTCACCATAAAACAGAGAGAAGGTACAGGGTCTCAGGTCCAGGGAGTAGTGGGCACACAGGGAGGGAGATGTCAGTGGAGAAGAGGACGCTGCTCTGTTCCTGACTCCTACTTCAGGCGAGGATCCCTGCACCTCGCTCAGTCAACCGATGTCACTGAGGCTCTGGGCATGCAGGAAAAGCCGTGGACAACCTCAGGTGTGGCAGGGATGGCAGGCAACAGAAAAACACGCAATGACACTGCACCAAAAATCAGAGCAAAGGGTAGGTGGGTGTGCCAGCTGGAGGCACCGTGAGCCGGAGAACACCCTCAATGGCCTGGGGAAAAGGTCACCCCCACCTACCCAGGGCACTGGCAGGGCAGGGATTCCGGGAGGAAGCATCCTATATGAGGGTGTGAGGTCCCAGAAGAGTGGGCTGATTGTGGTTTACAACCCACCACAGGGCTGGTGGCTGCAGGGACAGCAGCTGGCTCTGCCCCAAGGCAGGTGGCTCAGTGGGGCTGTCCTGACCTCTCTCAAGAGCTACGCTCCACTTGGGCAGCAAAGGAGAGCCCTGGACAGACGGTAATATCACACACATTGGGCTGTGACCTGTTCCCTCTAATATTTACTGTATTTACTTCTTTTAAACTCAAGTGCTCTCTTCAGCTGCATCTAAGCAATAAAATACACAAGCTCACAGAAAAGGGAGGTATGTTTTCTCCTAAATCATTTCCAAACAAAGGCATCAAAGAGTGCGTACTCCAGGGCATGAGCTCGCACCTTTCTACTCTTTGATTAAAGAATACAGTTTTCATTTGCTTCTGAAGAAATACAAGATAAACTAAACTGAACTAAAATAAAGGCACCATTACTGAAGTGAAAAGTCCTCCCACAGCTACCATAAGATGGAATCCCGCTTCTCAGGAAGCACAGACCCAACATAAAGGGTCCATGGAGTCTCAGAAAAAGGAAGATCCCACTGGGCACAGGCTGAGAGTAAAATTTCAGTAGACAGACAGGTCAGGGAGGGCTGGACACTCCAACACTCACACTTTCTTTGTCATGGGTGCCAGCAAGCTTATAATTGCTGAGAAGGAAATGTGAACATCACCAGCCAGCCTCTCACTGCTTTTGTAAATAATACTATCTTCTTTGGGGTGGAGGGAGGTTTAGGTACACAAATGACTCAAAATTAGAGTCTCTAAGGGCCTTTGCTCTTTTAAGGCCACCCAGGCCACTGCCCTTCCCACAAAAGGCAGAGCCACCAGTGGCCAGCCTCACCAGGCCCCATTCCTTCTGCCACCTACAGAAGGACTACGTAAAACTAGGCGCCCTCACCACTCGCAAGCTGAGATACAACTATGTCAGAAGTTTAATGAGCTGTAAAGGACGTCATCTGCAGCATACTGAAAATAGTGTCATTATTTTAATGCTCTATGAAATGGTTCCCATGGAACTTCATAGTCTCCCAGCTATATTATAAAAATACACAAGTAAAAGCATCTCTAATACAGTCCAGATTCTTATTTTCACTCCACAGACCTAATATAATACAGGTTTTTCCTAAAAGCCTTTATTGATCACCTGACCACACTTCTCTGTCACAAAATGATGCATATTGGAATTTAGGGGTTTTATTTCCTATGGTCATGTAACTTTGAGGTCCAAACATTTTTCTTATGCACTGAGTTATTATTATGAAACAGTAGTGCATAGTTGATCAAACAGATAACAAATGTGACTGAACATGCAGTTTTTACTGAGCAGGGTGGAGCCTTTTCCCTATCATTTCACATATTCTCCATGGGTGAATCTTAATTATCACTTGATTGAGGCCGAGCCAGCATCAGTTCCTTCACCTCTGGCTCTAATCAGCCAGCAGATGGGGTGAGGGAGCAGTTACCGGCCCAGCACAGACCAGTTCTTCAGGACCAGCTGGCAGCCCCATCAGGCCCGCCTTCATTTCTGTGAACATAGCAAAGTGTGTCAACCCTATCCCCAGACCCTCACTGGGGTTGACTGTCACTTTTTAATCTGGGCAGGGCTGGAGGTGAGGTCTGGCAGGGTGTGGCGGTGGGGGTGGCACAGTACAGGAGATGGCCCCTTCCTACCCTTTAGGAAGCCCTTATTCCAGGCATGAACACAGTGGGTCAGTTTTGAGACGGCCCTTTATATTGGGCACTCCTGGGGTGGAGGCCTCTACCCCATGCCCCACCTCAGGGTCATGGGCAGGCTACACCCCGCCCCAGGCCTGCTCATCCTCCTCACCACAGGACAGGCAGGGCCACAGTGAAACTGGCAGGAGCTGTCACTACTTGGTAAGGACAGGTGGAGAAAAGGAGCCAATTAGGGGAAGAAGACCAGACAGGGGATCGGGATCATCTCAGAGAGCAGACAGGCTGCAGGGTGGAGGGAGCGGGGTTGAGGACAGTGCCTGATCGGAGACAGAGCCCACTGTCACCCTCAAGGGCAGGAGCTCGCTGGGCAGGCCCCAGCCCCTTTGCAGGATCCAACCCCAAGCCCTCCAGTCCATAAAATCTTTAATGGGACCTCCCTGGTGGCTTAGCCGGTAAAGTGTCTGCCTGCAATGCGGGAGACCTGGGTTTGATCCCTGGGTCAGGAAGATCCCCTGGAGAAGGAAATGGCAACCCACTCCAGTACTCTTGCCTGAAAAATTCCATGGACTGAGGAGCCTGGTGGGCTACAGTCCACAGGGGTGCAAAGAGTAGGACACGACTGAGCGAATTCACTTCACTTCACTTCAGGCCTCATACAGGCCACAGACAGACCTGAACCAGCCCTGTAGATAGTCCCAGATAATGACAGATGGTCATGTCCAAGACACTCTTCCTCCTATCACAGCTGCCTTGAGCAGGTCTCCCTGGCAAGTCAGCCCTCCACGGTCCAGCTCGCCCCTCCTGGCCTAGCCATGGGGTCTTAACTATACAGTTGTGGTCTCGCCACACCTCATTCCTCTGCATACAAAGGGAAAGGATGGAGGTCTTATGGAGGTGGCACCACAAACTCAGGTCTGTTCTCTGCTGGAAGCAGGCAGACAAGAGAGGACAGAGCAATGGAGTAACCCTGGTACCCTGGGCCAGAGCAGTGGGCCATCCACTGCGGTGTGAAATGCAAATAGGAGGTTAGTGAGCAGGGGAGCTAGCACCCGGCCCGGGCCAATCCCACTGGCCACTCCCTGCTCCTGCCCTGGCTCCCCTCCACCCTTCAAGCAGGAGAAGTCATCTGAGGCAGCCCCAAGGCCCGGCAGGCAGCTCGGGAGCAGTCACCCCCTGTACGTGGCCACACCACGTGTCTGGTTTCTAGGAAGGGCCGGCTCTGGCCCAGGCCACATCCGCACAGAGACACCTAAAGATAGATGTGGATGAGGTCAGTTGAGGTGCGTACCTCACCAAGGACAGTGCCTGTTCGAGAAGTGGGACAGGACAGCAAACACTGCCCAATGCCAGGGCCAAGCTGCTGACAGGTCACTCCTTTGGGGCCTCCTCATTGGCCCCATTTCCTGTAAAGGATCTTCCTGTGGCTGGGGTACCCTACTGTAACAGTAGGGTCCATGGTCCTGCATCAATCTGCTGAATGCTATGGACACTGCCCCAGAAAACAGACCCTCCCCCACATACCTCCAAGCCCAGGAACACCTAGACCTGCAGCCCTGACTGCTCACAGAAGCAGAAAGGAGGGAGAACCCAATGCTTCGTACTACGGAAGGTCCCATCCAGCCAAGTCCTCTAAGCCCCACCCCACAAAAAAAGTGGCCCAGACTCACTCCACTGCTGTCCAGAGGCCCTGGGCAGTCCAAGTAATCTAACCAACAGAGGTAAGATGACTGCACGGGCCAGGTGGCAGACTGATGGCCTCAGGTTAGTGTCTGCTGAGTGAACATGCTCCCAGGCTTGAACATTAATGGTGTCCCTCTGGGCCAGGCCCTATGCACCAGGGTACAGGGCGTTGGGGGGAAGCGGGGTGCGGGGAGACGTGGTGCCCTCTCTGGGCCAGACGCTGTACCAGGATACCAGGATGCAGGTCAGGAAGCTGGGGATGTCCCTCTGTGTCGGGTGATGCACCAGAATGCAAGGTGGAGGGAGGCACTGACAGATGGACAGTGCATGCGATCAAGAAAACAGAGGACCACAGACAGAGGCTCAGGGCTCTCTGGGGTAAAAGAAAGGCTAGTGGCTCCCATCTGTCCCAGTCCTGTGAACCAACTCCTTGGCTCCTCCTCAAGATGGTACCAAGAGCCCTGGGGCCTCAACGAAAACAAGAGAGCAGGCACACAGGGCACATGCATGTGAAACAGGGCACATGCATGTGAAACGGGCAGTAAGCTGAGTCTGACTCCTCTGAAGAGGAGGGAATCCCACACTCAGCCACATCCTCCTCTAGAGTCGTGTGGCCTAAGACAACAGCTATGAGTCACATGTGGCTATGAATACTCAACATGCGGCTAGTACAAAGTGAGATGCTATCTAAATGTAAGATAAATTCTAGATTTCTAAGACATAGCATTTTTTAAAGTAGTTTTTAAGTCTCGTTAACAATCGTATTTTAATTACAGCTGATCCTTGAACAATATGGGTGTTATGGTCGGTGATCCTCTACACAGTTGGAAATCCACATTCAAATTTACAGTGGGCCCTCCATATTCATGGTCTGTATAATCTGCATCTACAGATTGAACCAACCATGGATCATATAATATTGTCACACATATTTACTGGGAAAAAAAAAAAAAATCCACACAGTAAGTGGGCCCATGCAGTTCAAACCCACATTGTTCCAAGGTCAACTATACATGTTAAAAAGATATTTTTGATATATTAAATTGAGGAAAATATATTATTAAAGTTAACTCTACTTGTTCTTTTTATACTTTAAAAGTGGCTTTTAAACTACGTATTACATATGGTTCACAATAAATTTCTACAGGACCAGTGCTGCTCTCAGAGAAGGCAATGGCACTCCACTCCAGTACTCTTGCCTGGAAAATCCCATGGACGGAGGAGCCTGGTGGGCTGCAGTCCACGGGGTTGCTAAGAGTCGAACACGACTGAATGACTTTAGTTTCACTTTTCACTTTCGTGCATTGGAGAAGGCAATGGCAACCCACTCCAGTGTTCTCGCCTGGAGAATCCCAGAGACGTGGGGGCCCGGTGGGCTGCCATCTATGGAGTTGTGCAGAGTCGGACACGACTGAAGCGACTTAGCAGCAGCAGCAGCGCAGCAGTGCTGCTCTACCTTAGAGCATCAGCACTACTACTGTAGACCAGACACTGAAGGCCAGGCAGAGCTGCAGCAGTATGACAGGGTCTGCTGGGGGAGAGAGGCCTCAGTGAACACCCACTTCAGTCTAGTCCCCCCAGAAGTGCTCAGTGCTAGGAACATGGATAAAAGGGAACAGAGCAGCCCTCACAAAGGCCGAAGCTCCACTTTGAATCAGCTTAATTACAGACTCGGTAAATACGATCTCCTCTTATTCTAACTGCCTCTGGGAACAAAAGTAAATCTTCTCTAGAGAAAGACAAAATCACCCACAGCCTCCCTCAAATATCTCCATAAGTTTTAAACACATCCATCAGAAATGGCCAGGCAGACTAGGAGACAAGGCCAAACGATAGAAAATCGAGAGGAAAAACAATGACAACAGCCAAAAAAAGACAGTGACAATGAGCTCCAGGAGGACTCAAATATTATACTTATTAGACACAGACATTAAAACCCTGATTAGTGTGGTCAAGAAAACAGATAGTGAGACTGATAATTTCACCAGAACCAAAATCTAAGGAATAGAAATCAAATGGAATCTAAAACTAAGAAATGAAAATGGAAACTCAATATACAAGTTTAACAGCAGATTAGACATGGCTAAAGACTGGATCAAAAAACTAGAAGATGGGGGTACAAAGTATACAGACTGAAAACATGGAGACAAATGTATAGACAATACAGGAAAGAGGATTTTTAAAAACTCATAGAACACAGTGAAAAGGTCCAACCTTCTCATAAAAGGGATTCTGGAACAAGAGGGCATAAAGAATGGAACAAAAGCAATGTGTCTAAAGTAACAGCCCAAAGTTTTCTAAAACTGAAACAAGACATCCAGACATAGATTCAGTAAGTACTATAAACCTTGATCAGGTTAAATATAAGGAAAATCACCCAAGGGCACACTGCAGCCAAATAAAACTCTTACAAAACAAACACACAGGAAAATTTTAGACACAATATCACCAACAGAGAAGGCAATGGCACCCCACTCCAGTACTCTTGCCTGGCAAATCCCATGGACGGAGGAGCCTGTTAGGCTGCAGTCCATGGGATCACTAAGAGTCGGACATGACTGAGCGACTTCACTTTCACTTTTCACTTTCATGCATTGGAGAAGGAAATGGCAACCTACTCCAGTGTTCTTGCCTGGAGAATCCCAGGGATGGGGGAGCCTGGTGGGCTGCCATCTATGGGGTCGAGCAGAGTCGGACACGACTGAAGTGACTTAGCATAGCAATATCACCAAAGGCAGGGAGGGTGGGTAGATACAGTGCAATGTTCTAAGACTCCTGCTTTCCATGCCCAGGATGCGGTCGAAGTTCTAGTTCATCGTTGTTGTCCAGTTGCTAAATCATGTTCATCTGTTTGCGACACTACGGACTGTAGCACACCAGGCTTCCCTGTCTTCCACTACCTCCCGGAGCCTGTTCAAACTCATGTCCATTGAGTCAGTGATGCCATCCAACCATCTCATCCTGTCATCCCATTCTCCTCCTGCCTTCAATCTTTCCCAGCATCAGGGGTCTTTTCTAATGGGCTCTTCACATCAGGTGGCCACAGTATTGGAGCTTCAGCTTCAGCAACAGTTCTTCCAATGAATATTCAGGGTCAATTTCCTTTAGGACTGACTGGTTTTATCTCCTTGCTGTCCAAGGGACTCTCAAGAGTCTTCTCCAGCACCACAGTTCAAAAGTATCAATCTTCTGGCACTCAGCCTTGATAGTCCAACTCTCATATCTGTACATGACTACTGGAAAAACCATAGCTTTGACTATACCAACCTCTGTCAGCAAAGTGATGTCTGTTTTTTAATGCTGTCTAGGTTTGCCATAGCTTTTCTCCCAAGAAGTAAACGTCTTTTAATTTCATGGCTGCAGTCACCATTCACAATTATTTTGGCGCCCAAGAAAATAAAGTCTGTCACGGGTTTCCATTTTTTTCCCATCTATTCGCTTGAAGTGATGGGATCGGATGCCATGATCTTAGGTTTTTGAATGCTGAGTTTTCAGTCAGCTTTTCCACTCTCCTCTTTCACCTTCATCAAGAGGCTCTTTAGTTCCTCTTCACTTTCTGCCATAGGGGTGGTGTCATCTGTATATCTGAGGTTATTGACATGTCTCCTGACAATCTTGATTCCAGCCTGTGATTCATCCACCAGGCATTTTGCATGATGTACTCTGCATAGAAGTTAAATAAGCAGGGTGACAATATACAGACTTGGCATACTCCTTTCCCAATTTGGAACCAGTCAGTTGTTCCATGTATAGTTCTAACTGTTGCTTCTTAACCTGCATACAGGTTTCTCAGGAGACAGGTAAGGTGGTCTGGTATTCCCATCTATTTAAGACTTTACCATAGTTTGTTGTGATCCATAGTCAAATGTTTTAGCATAGTCAATGAAGCAGAAGTAGATGTTCCTCTGGAATTTCCTTGCTTTCTCTATGACCCAACAGATGTTGGCAATTTGATCTCTGCTTCCTCTGCCTTTTCTAAATCCAGATTGTACATCTGGAAGTTCTTGGTTCACATACTGTTGAAGCCTAACTTGAAGGATTTTGAGCATTACGTTGCTACTGCGTGAAATGAGCACAACTGTGCAGTAGCTTGAACATTCTTTGGCATTGCCCTTCTTTGAGATTGGAATGAAAACTGAGCTTTTCCAGTCCCACAGCCACTGCTGAGTTTTCCAAATTTGCTGACATATTCATTGCAGCACTTTATAGCATGATCCTTTAGGATTTTAAATAGCTCAGCTGGAATTCCATCACCTCCACTAGCTTTGTGCATAGTAATACTTCCTAAGGCCCACTTGACTTCACACTCCAGTATATCTGGCTCTAGGTGAGTAACCACACCACTGTGGTTATCCAGGTCATTAAGACTATTTTGATACAGTTCTTCTGTGTATTCTTGATACCTCTTCTTAATCTCTTCTGATTCTGTTAGGTTCTTACTGTTTCTGTTCTTTATGGAAAAACCATAGATTTGATTATATAGACCTTTGTTGGAAAAGTGATGTCTCTGCTTTTTATACACTGTCTAGGTTTGTTATAACTTTTCTTCCAAGGAGCAATTATCTTTTAATTTCATGGCTGCAGGCACTGTCCACAATTATTTTGGAGCCCAAGAAAATAAAGTCTGTCAATGTTTCCACTTTTTCCCCTTCTATTTACCATAAAGTGATGGGACTATATGCCATGATCTTAGTTTTTTTAATGTTGAGTTTCAAGCCAGCTTGTTCACTCTCTTCCTTCACCTTCATCAAGAGGCTCTCTAGTTCACTTTCAGCCATTAAGGTGGTATCATCTGCATATGTGAGGCTGTTGATATTTTCTCCTGACAATCTTGATTCCTCCTGTGTTTCATCCAGCCCAGCATTTCACATGATATATTCTGCATAGATGTTACATAAGCAGGGTGACAATTTACAGCCTTGTTGTAGTCCTTTCCCAATTTGAAATCAGTCAGTTACTCCATGTATGGTTCTAACTGTTGCTTTTTGACCACATACAGGTTTCTCAGGAGACAGGTAAGGTGCCTTAATAATCAAGGATACATTGTTGTAATCTCTAGTTGGACTACTAAAAAACTTAGGAAAGAATGCATGAGAAACTTTCTAAGTACAAACTCTAAACTGCTCAAAGCCTAGAGAGCTAAGATTGGTTCATCCAATTACAAGGCATACACACCTGAAACCATACCTCAGTTGTTAAAATTCCCACTCTGTGGATATACAAGTATGTAATGAAATAATGACCAAAAATTGCAAATACACAGCCAAGTGAAGTAAAACGAAATGGCCAGTGAAATAAGCACACCACCCCAGTTACCCTGCTCTTTGTCACCCTTCATCTTGCCCTCTTCAGTTATGCAGCCCTACAACCCAGGTCTCCCCAGGGCATGCCTACAAAGGACAACCATTTTTGTGACCCCAATCACCTACAGGATCTTCCCAAGATAGAAAAGGATCCCAAATCCAATGCAGAGCTAGTATTCAGTGGGGCTCCCTTCTGCAGGAGATGATGGTAAAGCCACCTCCCCATTGCACAATTGAGACCTACAGATGCCAGGCCTGGCACCTCACAGGGGCTGCTCTGCCTCCATCTGTTATATTTCACCTCGGACAGTTAGGAATGACTCCTGAGGCCAGGAGCAAACTCTGAGGTCTGACACCCTGAGAACTCAGGGTCAGGAGAACCAGTGTCGGGGAGTCTCTCTGTCATTAACACCCTGATGGGTGAAGAAATACCTCCACCTCCTCCATACCTCTTTCCCTCAAGCAAACACTTACCAATAGCCATGCCCTGCTGAACAGCGACATACTGAGCTCACTAAGGTGACCCTAAGACAAGACTTCTGCCTTTGCTGTTCAGCCCTATAAGCCATGCAAGTCAGTGCTACCCCATTTTACAGAGGAAACTGAGGCTCAGAGAAGCTCAACACCTCCGCAAGCAGCAGGTCAGAACATGATGCTCAGCCACCCTGGCTACCACTCCCTCCAGGTGTGTGCAGGCTCCTGGGAACATGGGTGAACATGGGTGAAGCATGACTGCAGAAGACAGGCAGATCTCAGAGTGGGGGGAACACATCACTCCAGATGAGGAGACTTGAAAGAACCCAGGACCCCGCACAGGCAAAGAGCAGGGTGAATTCCCGAAGCTCGCCCTTCAGCTCCCCCTCCCCTGGGCCTCTCTGCAGATAACCAGGTCCCTCTCATATCCTTTGCCAGACACCCTGCCCCAGTCAGAACCCACACTGTGGCAGGGACCACTCACTCCAGAGTCTTCTAACCCTGGCCCTGTGAACATAAACAGCTCCACCTCACCCACACCCCCACCTGTCCTCGAATCCACAGGCAGGGGCATCACACTGTAGAGAGACTGCCGGGAGACGCTGGAATGCCACTCTCCATAAGGGACAGTGCCTGGAGCAATCAGCACGTCGGCCACCTGGCCATGGGGCCTGCACACCCTGCGACACAGTCAGAGCCCTGACTCTACCCAACTCCACCATTCACACAACGCAACTCCCCTTCCCACCAGGGACCAGGGCATTGACAAAGTGACGGTGCTCTTCCGTGAGCTTCAGCACACCACTCCTCAGGCCAGTGAGGGCTCCTCCCTGGCTGTGCCTCAAGGCACCCACGACTCCCTAGGACAGGGCCACGGCTCAGCCACACGAACCAGCCCATCGGCTTCCTAGCTACTGACACGGGGAAGCTTCTTGTGCGGTCTGGCTGCACAGACAATGCCTAAGACAGGTGTAGATACTCGGCCAATGTAAACCACAGGACACAGTCAACTCACTTGCTCACAGCCTCCTCTGCCAGGGTCACCATCATCTCGAAACTCTTTGCAGCCATCACCCTTCCCACCCTTGACCCAGGAGGAAGCCAGGGGCGGGGGGCGGGGTGGGGCACATGGTTTGAGGCCACTGGGCAAGGTGACTCCCAGTGCTCACAGCACCCTCACTGACTGCCAGAGGCCACACAGACACACCCAGCTCCCAGCAACGCAGCATTTGTTCCCTCTGCCAGGCACAGCTGTCTCCTCTGAGCTGCTGCTCCTCAGCAACGCCCCCCAACCCGCTGTCTGAGCAGCCGGGGAAGTGCTGAGCGCAGCCCGACTGCACATGTGTGAACGCACACACACAGAAGGGCACGGGCAGGGGCACGTTCCTACCCTCGGACCGCAGACAGGAGTCAGGTGTTCTTCCCTACGAAAAGCTACTTCCTCTACTGTATTTACAATATTTCTCAGAGAATACAACATAAGAGGGCGGCAGATAATGTTAACACTAAAACTTCATTTGCAGTTGTTCACATTGTCCAGCAGGCACCGCAACCCAGAAATGCACCCACAGCCTGTGAGTCCTGCAGAACCCACCTGGGACTCCCAGCCTTGTGCTCCTCCACAGGGAAACCATCCAAAACCACAATGCCTGTGTGTGTGTGTGTGTGTGTGTGTGTGTGTGTCTGGAATTCTTCACTGGATGGTTATTTATAATTTTGAGAAATAACCGGACATCCCAGGACAGGCCTGGCGGCAGTGACTCAGATCATGTGGTCTACGGGGCAGTTATAATCCCCAACTACCAAGAAAAGTGGTGAGACAGCCAAGGGTCAAAAGCACCATGCTGGGACTTAATAAGATTCACATGGTGAGAACAAAACGACCAGTGAGAATAGGGGGCTGAGTTCAGGGAGGAGGGCACAGGGACTTTTCTCTTCCTTCCTCTGTTTCCCCCACTCTCTGCAATCTGCTAAACTTCACGAAACTAAACACAAAAAGTACTCGCCAGCTACATCTCTGGATCATGTTCTGGGCAGCAGCAATGCTTACTGCAAGGCTATTTTCCTCCCCAGGGTGAGGTTACCATGGCGTTTATTTCAAGTGCTCCCTTTGGCATCTGTTCTATAAATGGCTTTGGGTTTGCACCAAACACTCATTGGAGACAGAATTCCTGATTCTGTAAAACCCACAAACCCTGAATGCTTCTTCCTGTTGAGCTCCGTCTCCTCTGGGGGGCAAATGGACCAGTCCAATCCTCCCGTGTGTGCACTGGGCACTTACTGTGTATTGATTAATGGGAAATGCAACCCTCTGCAGGGGTTAGGGGGGAACTGGCAGGTATTGCCTGTCAGTGATGGTAGCTAAGGTCCCTCCAGAGATCTGGGCGGGTCTAACCCCTCAGGTCTGTACTTGACGCTTATCCAAAACTGAGATTCAGAAGATAAAGTGTAGGAACCTCCTGATAATAATTTGGGGTGGGATGAGGTTTATTAGTCTACTTTCTGACGTATATGGAATTTCCATGATGATAGATCAGAAATAGCAACTAGGTTGTCTGGCCCTCAGTCAGCACCAGTGCCCTTGACTCTGATTTGGATGCCCTGTCATGACCCTTGCAGGAAACCTGGCCAGGCATGGGCATCATGAGCAATGCCACGGCCCCCTGCAAGCTGCCATCATGCCCACGTGGAGGATCAGGGAGCAGCTCTTAGTCACCCTGGGGTGCAGCACACCCAGCCACCTCCTCAACAAGGAAACCCATGAGAGGGGGTTGGACTTGCTCCCCGAGAGGCCACAGCTCCCCACCAATGGCAGCAGATGCACTGTGGACCACCCTCAGTGACAGTCCCTCAAGCACACACCAACCCCAGCACTGGCTCATGGGAAAACCTGTCCACTCCATCATCCATCTGGCTGCCAGCCCCCTTGATGTCTCAGTAAAGGACACTGGAAACCCACGGCCCCCAGCCACATGCCAGGGTGTGCCTGGGCCAGATGGGGCAGATCCCATGCCCCTGGGGTCTCCCAGGCATCCCACTGGCACTCCAGTAAGGAGCAAAGCTGTGTCAGAGCAGGTGCCATATGTGCGGGTCACCTCTACTTGCAGCAGCCAAGACTAGAGCAAAAGAAGGGTACAGTCCCAACCCCCAAAGAAATAAGGGGGGGGTGGCACACACTAGGGGAGGGCTTCCCTGATAGCTCAGTTGGTAAAGGATCTGCCTGCAATGCAGTTCGATTCCTGTGTTGGGAACGTTCCCTGGAGAAGGGAATGGCTACCCACTCCAATATTCTGGCCTGGAGAATTCCACAGACTATATAGTCTATGGGGTCACAAAGAGTCGGACACGACTGAGCGACTTTCACTTTCACACACTAGGGGAAGAAGCTGAGCCCAGATATTCTGCCACCTGTGGGCCTTGGGGGAGAGGAAGACGTCTCAGAAGGAGATGTCTAGCCAAGGTGCTCAAGACCACCCTGGTGGCATCAGTATCCCCAGCCTGTAAAATGGAGCCCAGGCAGCATCACGGGAACTTACAGCATTAGGCTCCAGGGCCAGCGCTAGGTTGGCTGGTGCCCAAAAGGCCAAGGCCCTGCATGCTCCCAGTGAGCTATTATTGTGACTACTGGCTCAGGCCCAAGGCCTCGAGGCTTCAGTCAGACCACTCCTCAAGTCCAGGCTTACCCTACTGGTTTCTCCTGCTGTCCAGAGTCACTGCCCCAAACCTCTAGTACAATCTGTGATCCCGTGATCTACATCCCCAGAGGCTGCTCAAAGGAGCCATCATCTCTGACTGGGTCTACAGGATCCCCTAGGGAAGGGCCCGCGTCTACACAAGGCGGCTCTTGAGCCCGGCACCCCTCCCAGTGCAAAGGCTTCCTTGAACACTGCCCCCAGCTCTGTCTGTGTAGTGCTCACTCAAAGAGGAAAAGTCAAACCAAAAATAAAATAAATATCTCTCTGCAGTGCCAAAAATACCTCCCCATGGGATGAGGAGGCAGGCAGTGGCTTCCACAGCAGCAACTGTTGCTATGGATACAGAGCTCCTGTTAAGCAGGGGGTGGGGACAGAGATGGGGGAGGGGGGCTTTTGGGGGAGGGGAGTAGAGAGATGAAATTGCAGAGAGATGGTGGGGTACAGACAGTGCCAACAGGGGGCAGGAGAGAAGGGCTGGTCAGCTGGAAGGAGGCACCTGGCCAACCCTGGCCCTCATGCCTCCCATCGTTGGTAAAGCTGATCTGCAAATACAGACTTTGGAGAGGGAGGTCACTAAACAGTAATATTTGTACCAGAATGGAGGGGGGGGAAAACAGGATCTCCCACAAATGCAAACACTTTTCTGATTTGAGCACAGTCCAACATATTTCCCCAGAGAGCCTTGATTCCTACTATCCACTGACTCCTTTACCTCCTACAGGCTGAATTTACTCTTGGCCGGTAGGTAGCAGCAGGACAGCCCTCCAGGAGGGAGTCTGAGGGAATGGCCACAGGACGGCTGGCCATGTCTTCTCTTGCACTCCCTCTCCCTGCCATGGAGACCCAGCCCTGGGAGGTCCCATCTGGCAGGGAAGGTCCACTCAACTCTCTGACCACAGGACATATGCAGCTCTGTGACAGGTAGAGGGGGTACATGTGCCATCAGCCCAGAGCCAGGCTCCAGGCAGGAGCTTTTAGGATAGACCCCTCAGAGCCCATGGGCTGGCTGCACATCCTTCCCCAGAGAGTGAAGCCACCCACCCCTTCCAGGGGCCACAGGCAGTTCACCACATGCCACAGGGGAGGCCTTCATTTTTTCTGCCACCCTCAACAGTGATGTGAGTCAGCAGGCTGCCTGCATGGATAGATCACAGGAAGGGGCCACAGCCACCCAGTGCTGCTACTGTTCCCACCATCTCACATGCAACTGTCGAGCCCTTGTCCCTGAACCCTGTTTTCATATCACCCCTGCAAGGGCCTGCAACAGCCCCTCATGCCCACTGACCAGGTTAAGACCGCCGGAACCCCTTGACCGGAGCCCCTTGTCTACAGCACTCACACCAGACACATCTCTCCCCAAGCCAGCCATCACCCAGTCTCACAACTGACACTCAAGGGGTAATGCCATCTTTTTAATTCATCTTTGCCCTCTCTAGATGAAGAAGGAAGCCCCAAGTGGGACCTCTTTCATCTACATCCCATCTACCACTGCCCACATGGGGCCATCTGTCCACGCTGCCAAGACCTGTGCCCCCTCCTGGCCTCCACACCTTCCTCTAGCCACACCCAGCCCATCAGGCCCGGGGGCCCTCACTCCAGCTTCACATCACAAACCAGGTTCAGCAAAGTGTGCTCAAGGCTCCCAACAGTGCCCTGCCCGCTTGCCTGGGTCAGACTGGCTGGCCCCCTTCCCACAGCCCCCAGAAACAGCCCTCCAGGTCCGGGCAGCGAGGGCTCCAGCCTCGCCCCTGCAGCAGGACTGAGAGTGCTCTGAGTGGCCGGCAGGAAACCCAGGCAAAGGCAGCCCAGGGCAGTGGAGGACAGCTCCAGCAAGCACAGCCTTCCTGGGCCTCAGAAGATACGCCAGCCTCCTGGGGCAGCACCCGGGACTCAGAAACATAAGCACACAGGTTAACACAGGTCCTCGGTGACCCTTCAAGAAATTGCCATAGCTCTTATCATGACCATTAATAATTATACTCAGACAAGGTCCTTTGAAACCCTCATTAATTCAACCTCCACCAAACTATACCTACCCCCACCCCACCCACAATATCTTCCCTCCTCCAAAGAGAAAACACAGCAGAAACCCTTCGTTGAAAGGCCATCAGCCATAAATACCCACCTGGAACACCCGTCCCCACCCTCAGGAGCACAGAGGCCCACCAGCAGTTCCTGCCCCACCCAAAGAGAGGGCCTTCACTGTCTGGTAGGGCTGTGGCCCTGACTCCAGAACCCTGGAGGCCTGCTTCCCCTCAGCAATGCTGCCTCAAAGGGTTTGTCATTCCCATGGAAGCGCCCACGGGGTAGGGAGGCCTCTACTCTGGCACACAGACCCAAGCGACAGATCTAAGTGCACACAGAGGCCCGCACAGCCTGACGGGGCATCTTCACCACACTCACAGCCTGCACGAGCAACAGACAGTGGTGGGGAAGCCAGAGTTAGGCGCCGCTGCTGCCACATCCAGGTCATGAGGGAAGGACTATGGGAGCAGGACCACAGGGGCAGGGCCATGGGGACAGGGCCACGGGCGCAGGACCACAGGGGCAAGACCACAAGGGAAGGACTAAGGGAGCAGGACCACCAGGGAGGGACTATGGGAGCAGGACCACAGGGGCAGGACCACAGGGGCAAGCATGTGATATACCTGTGACACCCCAGCTACGCCCACCAGGGCCCAGCAATACTGGCCAGCCACTAACCTTTCTGCTATAAGGTCCGGCACGTATGCCAAACCCTAGCCCCCTGGCTTCTCTGAGCTCCTCCCCAGGACCTGTGGCCAGGGGTTTGTCCCAGATCACATCTGAAGGGCAAGATCCCACTATGAGCCCCGGCCTGGCCAGCAGCACTTACAGAGGCCCAGCCGGGCTCCAGGTGGAAAATTGGCTACACTGCCTCCGCTCTGCCTTGCCAGACTGAGGACACAAAGGGCCTGCCTCAAAAAATGCATCTATAAACCTCTCCAGGAAGCAGTCAGCAGGGCCGGAACGTTCCAGAGTCACCATCTTGCTCCCCTCCAGGAACAGAGCAGGGCTTTGTTTTTTATCATCGCCGTCATCAAATATTTACAGAGGCTGACGGACATCTCAGGCAGGCCAGCCGTGAGCCAAACACCACGCTTCCCAGGACATGGGGAGCTGCAGGTGAGAAGGCGGGGTGGCGAGAGGGGTGGGGTTTCCTGCCAGGCAGCTGCTCTCTCCAACTGGAGCAAGCGTGCCCACCATGGGTCTGGGTCCTTGCTGTCTGGACACAGAGCCCAGGGCAGGCTGCCTCCACGCGGACCCCACTGCAAGTACAGAAGGGCTCTCCATACTCAGGACTCCCAGGAAGTCAAGACCAAGGGCATGAGTGGGCATCTACCAGAGCCCGGGCAAGCAGGGGGCCTCAGGCTGCTGAGGACAAGCAGAGAGCAGCCCCTGACCCCCACCTCCGCCTCTGCAGCCTCCCTCCAATCCACTACAGTCCAGACTGGAAACCACCCAAGTCTGTCCACAGACTGACAGACTGAGGACACCTACACAGCAGAAAAGAGACCGACCGTGATTGGTGCAGCCAGAGCTGAGTCCCAAAGGCATACTGACGTGCATGGGCAGCAGACAAAAGGCTGAGCGTACAGTGTGTGATCTACGTGCAGGAAATGTGAGGGCAGGCAGGCGATCCGTAGGACAGCAGCCGGGCAAGGGGCCCCGGGGCCGGGGTTACGGAGAAACGTCCGCTCTGCCAGGTGGGGCTCACAACACACTGACCTGCTCTGTGGGCTCCAGCAGTTTGATTTCCACGATAATGAACAATACCCCTCCATCATTCAGCATTTTGTTTTCCTTTACTTTCAAAGAGGATCGTGTATCCCTTTCTTTTTAAAAACTTTCACTGTTTATTTTCATCTGCTGTTGCTTCATTTTATTTCTGATAGTTTTTTAACATGTTTTACCATTTTCCCTAAACTCGCCCTGTCCTCCTCCTCTGAAGTATGCCTAGCTGAGTTTATTCACTTCCCAGTTTCCCTTTAACCTTCTTTTCACAAACAGCAAACGCAGTGACCTGTGCATACCTCCCCTCAGGCTAAGCTGGGCCTGCAGCCACGACAACCAGACCCCAGCTAGGGCAGACCACCCAAGGGCCCTAAAAACCCACACTAGTTCTGTAGGTACCCCAGGGGTACTGTCCAGGGGATGTTAACCTCAAACTTGCAAAGGCAACTAAGCAAGATGGGCAGAGGCAAGGCAAGCCCTCCTGAGGCTGGGCCCCAAACCCCAGGAGTCAGCGTAGGTAGGGAAGGTGGGTCCACTGGCCAAGAACCCCACTCACATTCAGGGTTCCCAATGCCTGGGGACACCCCTGCCATCCCTGGAACCAGCCCCCTCTGAGGGGCTCCAAATCACTCACAGCACCACACCTGTGCTGACAGAGGAGCCTCAATGCTCACCATCCCCCCATGGTAAAACTAAGACCCACATCAGGAGAGACATCAGGAGCCCGCCGCCCTCCCCGCACAACACAGCTGCTGTCCCTCTCCGTGAAATGGAGATAACACCCCTCTGATAACCTTCTCCCCACAGGGCAGCTCCAGGTTCCAGACCACTCAGCACCCACACAAGGTCCACAGTTCAGGCCCCGCTCCTCAACCCAGAGTCCCCAGAAACCTCAAAGGCAGAACCACTCCAACCGGATGGCCCTAAGAAGCTTGCCAAAAGACAGACAGTCACCACTGAGGGCAGCTTTTGTCCCCCTAGGAGCCCAACAGTCCAGGTGACCAAGTCAAGACTTTTATTGGGGTAGGCGGCGGGGGGTGGGGATCATGACCAACCATCCCCCAGCAAACGTTAGGGCAGGTCACTCTCATACGTCACAGGTCCAGTGGACAGCCAGGGAGAGGCAGGGTGCTACTTGTGTCCCCAGGGCCTGAGACAATGCAGACATCTAGACTGTTCCACAGGGTCCCCTAGAACCAGCTCACTCTGCTTGTGGCTGTGGCCATCAAGACCTGAACCTTTGGGAATCTGCTTCCAACTGGAAACACAGGATGGTCCCAAAGACCTGAGAGGATGGGGGGTGTGGGAGGCTTTCAACAGTGGCAGAGGACCCTCGCACTGCTGCTAACCAAATGACCCTGCAGTCCCCTTAAGTCAATTCTACTGCCACAAAACACTTCAGGATGATAGAGTATTTCTAAAATGCAAGCACACATGGGCCCTCACCACACCCAGGAATATATCTGGGGACTACACCACTGCCCTGTCCCCGGCTCGCTCCTCCACCCTTCAAGCTTACAACGCTTCTTCCAAAAAAGCCAAATTTATTCTCCCACTTGAAACTTTTAATTAAAGAGAAGAAATGCCTCAGAACCTGTCGGGGCAGGTGTCAGGGGATTGCTGAACTTCCTGGCCTGAGACACAGCCCTACAGCCAGCTCCTTGTGGGGTGCCCCAGAGACCACAGCAGCACCGGGGCAGAGACGCTGCATCCCCCATGGTGCAGGGGGAGGCACCCTGACAGGTCTGGCCCCGATCTGGAGATGAGAGGGGCATGCAAAACCCTGGGCCCAGCTGTGCGCAGGGCAGGGGGTGAGCCCACCCTGAACTTACCCCCAAGGGAAGAGGGAGGCTGGCAGACTCACTCATCCCTGTGGTGGGCTCTCACCAAAGCTTAAGGAGGTAGAAACTGCAGGCATGCGGTGATTCACCATCACCACACACATTAGTACAAACACTACAATTATGACTTTGCAAAATACCCAAGAACATAAAAAGAGAGATAAAAAGGGCACGTACCAAAGTGAAAACTGCTATGTCAGAGGAAAGACATTTGAGGCAGTTTTTCCTTTTTTAGGTTTCAGCACAGTCATGTCCATCACCCTCCCAGAAATTAGGTGGCTGGAAATGTTCCCCTAAAGGCTCACAGTGGCCTCCCCATCCATTGTCCACAACGCCCTCCATCCTCACAACCCCAACACCCTGGAGGGGCCCGCACGCTGTAGGGAAGGACCATTCGAGATGAAAACTAACATAACCACCAGATGCAGTGCATGACTCTTGACTGTATCCTGGATCCAAACAGGAAAACTATTAGGAAGGCACAGGCCACATCAGATGTGTGGCTGACAGCATCCGAGTTAGATCTGAGTGGGACGCTGAGCTGTGGTTTTGCAGGAAAATATCCTCACTCCTATAGGAGACATGTGCTGTAGTTTTCAGGGCAAGCTGTATATGGGCCAAAATAAAACACGTGCAGAGGTACTGAGACAACAGTAATGTGCCAAAATGTTAACAGCTGATAACTTCAACTCTTCTGTCCGAGTTTTTCAAAATAAAAAGTTTGTGGGGAAATGTAAAGCTCAGAGAAAAAGGAAAGAGGGCACGTAGAGAGCTCCCAGGTCACAGGATCCCAGCCACAGACTCTTGGAAGTGAGAGCTGGGAGGAGTTTGGCACCGCAGCCCCTGGAGGCACCTAAAAGAAGTAGAGAATGTGGGTTGTTCTGGCCAGAAGGCAGGCCCAGGTGGAGGAGGCCCTCATCAAACATGAGCACCAATCAGACCCTGGGAGGATAAGGTGACCAAGACAGACACAGGAAGGCACCCCTCTGCACTCGCGGCCTGCCTGCCACATCTTTCTACCAACAAAACCCACTGTGCCCCATCCCAGGAAACAAATCACAACCCATCTACACCATCAAGCCTTTCCCAGATGCCCTTACAACCAAGGGAGACCACACTATCTCATTGTAAACCAGAAAAACCAAAGAAGCTTACTGGCAAATATTTCTCTTTATGGATTAAAATATGGACATCTTACCTAACTGCCACCTAACCACCTGCTTGCTTCCTGTCTTCAAATATGGTTGTGATACCTGGAACCATGGCAGCTTTTCTGCCACCATGAGACAATGAGACAGGGGACAAAGTCAAGAAGGCTGAGGAAAGTACCCTGCTGACACTGCTGAGTCTCTAAGGCCCTGAACTGGCCATCTCCAGATTTCAGATTCAGGGAATTATCAAAGGTCTGCCCTGCTTAGTCACACTTGGCTTATAGCTAAGACTTTTCCCAGTTTATCCACTTCTGAGAAAGCACAGAGAAAGTCAGGAAAGCAGGAGGCCTGGGAGTTGGGGGTGGTAGAGGTGGACATCAGAAGGAGAACAGGTCCTTTCAGGGTAGCTTCTGGCCTGAGACAGGTAGAAACTCTCAAGGGCAAGGCCAGCTTTCCATGTTTAGATCAAGGTGCTGCCAAGAGCACCAGCAGTGAGTGAGATGGGAACTCCCATGGTGTTTGAAGTGGAGCCAAGGCATGCCACAGGAACATACGTACCCCAACCAACAGTCAGCCAACAGGACGCTCGTCAGAGCCCATCCTGGTCCCGCAAGATGTTCAAAGAACTAAAGAAAAGGTGGAAGGGGTGCAAGGCCTCCCATGCCCCATTGAGAGCTTCACAACACAGTGAGAATTTTAAAGTCTCTGAGAAGTCCCACAACAACAAATCATGCTTGACCCAGTATTCCCCACGCCTATTTAGTAACACCTCCCTTTCCACAGCAACCCTCTGAACACACGTGCTGTGCTATGCTGAGCTGCTCGGTCATGTCCGACTCTCTGCTACCCCATGGACTGTAATCTGCCAGACTCCTCTGTCCATGGAGATTCTCCAGACAAGAATACTGGAGTGAGTTGCCACACCCTCCTCCAGGGGATCTTCCCAACCCAGGGATTGAACCCAGGTCTCCCACATTGCAGGCAGATTCTTTATCATCTGAGCCACCAGGGAAGCCCAAGAATACTGAAGAGTGTAGCTATCCCTTCTCCAGAGGATTTTCCCAACCCAAGAATCGAACCAGGGTCTCCTGCATTGCAGGTGGATTCTTTTACCAGCTGAGCTACCAGGGAAGCCCCTGAACACACATGGAAAATGACAATCCAGGGGAGAGGCCTGAGGTATGTCACCAGCTGCTGCCCCTCAGTGTGAGCTTAGAGTGCCACCTCCCCTGAGTCTCCTTCTCATCTGTGAAAACAGAGTCCCAAGACCTCTCAAAATGGTTCTGAGGACTTAATAAACTCACATATGGGTCTATACATCCATTTCAAGTCCTCCCCACACCACAGCTTCCTCCCGGCCCTTGTGCCCACATCCTGCTCATGGCCAGCAGATAGTCAGGCCTGAACCTCACTGCCAAGGAGCACCCCCTACTCGCCAAAGCCAAGTGAGGACAGCTCTGTGCAAACCACCAGAATTCGGGGGCACTTAGCAGCACCAGCAGCAGCAGGCCTCGTCCAGCACCCCTCTTTCCTCCACAGCCTCCTCTGCCCATGTGCCTGAGCAGGGTTCATGTCATGCTATCTTTAATTCCTGAAGCCACCAAAGAGACTCCACTCCTGAGCACCTGGGGAATATCCCAGCTCAGGAGCTGGCCATCCCTGGTCCCCAGGGGGGTGGGATATGAGGGGGTCCACTGTCTAGACCCTCCTGATTTGTGCACAAGGCATAAAGACCACTCCAGGAGCACAGAAGCTCCTGGAAGCAGATGCTTAGGCAGCCCACAATCCAAGACCACCTTGCCATGGTCAGGGACACTCTGGCCAGGCTGCAGCCTGCTCCCCACCTTCAGAGCACAGCTGAGCAGGGCTTTCTGGAAAACCCCTCCAAGAGGACCAGAACAGGAAGCACAAAGACAGGAATGGACCCTAAACAACAGACTCTCCTTGCAAATCAATACATAGGATTAAGAAACATTCTAGAAACATAAACTTTAAAAGCAATGACACCTAGAGACTATAATGGTATTTATAAAAGCCATACATGGGAAAACAAGAACTTGAAGGTAATATGCAAAAATAATAAGTAATTATAATCACTTAATTATGAGTTTTTTCATTTCTGCAAACTTCTTTAATGTAGCTGTTACACTGCTTTGTTTTGTTTTTTAATTAATAACTATTTTTTAAGATATTCTCAGCTTATAGAAAGACTGAGCAGAAAACAGAATTCCCCTGTACGCCCTCACACCTGCACAGTATTGTCTATTATTAACACCTTGCTTTGGTGTGGTACTTTGTTATAAGTGATGTGTCAATATTGATAAATTATCTTTAAATAAAGTCCATATTTTATATTTCAATTCTCTCTTGGTGTTGCACGTTCTACGGGTCTGGACAAATTTATGACACGTATCCATCATTATGGGCTTCCCTGATGGCTCAGGTGGTAAAGAATCTGCCTGCAATGCAGGAGACCTGCATAAAGCTTTGCCTTATCCAAAAGGCCATGTAATTGGAATTATATAGTATGCAGTCTTTTCAAATTGACATCTTTCACTTACTAATATGCATTTAAGATTCCTCCATATCGACCTGAGAGAATAGCATTGAAACATGTATATTACCATATGTGAAATAGATCACCAGTCCAAGTTCAACGCATGAAGCAGGGCACTCAAAGCCGGTGCACTGGGACAAACCAGAGGGATGGGATGGGGAAGGAGGTAGGAGGGGGTTCAGGATGGGGGGACACATGTACACTGGTGGCTGATTCATGTCAATGTATGGCAAAAACCACCACAATATTGTAAAGTAATTAGCCTCCAATTAAAATAAATAAGTTAAAAGAAAAAAAAGATTCCTCCATATCTTTATACTGGTTGATAGTTCCTTTCTTTTTAGCACTGAATAATATTCCATTATCTGGATGTACTATAATTTATCTGTTCAACTACTGAAAGCTATCCTGGTTGCTTCCAAGTTTTGACAATTATGAACAAAGCTGCTACAAACATCTGCATGCTGGTTTTTGCGCAGACATAAATTTTCAACTTATTTGGGTAAATACGAAGGAGCATGGTTGCTGAATCGTATGGTAAGAGTATGTGGCAGTACTATTTTGCATTCCCACCAGCAATGAATGAGTGCTCCACCTGCTCCACATCCTTGTTAGCATTTGGTGATGCTGTGCATGCGTGTGCTAAGACACTGAAGTCTACGGACTGTAGCCCACCAGGCTTCTCTGTCCATGGGATTCTCCAGGCAAGAATACTGGAGTGGGCTGCCATGCCCTCCTCCAGGCAATCTTCTCAACCCAAGGATGAACCCACATCTCTTGCATCTCCTGTGTTGGTAGGCAGGTTCTTTACCACGAGTGATGCCAGTTTTCTGTATTTTGGCCATTCTAATAGTTGTTTAATGGTATCTCATTGTTTTAATTTGCATTTCCCCCAATGAAATATGATGTATCTGCTCAATGGTTATTTGCCATCAGTATACCTCCTTTGATGAGCTGTTTGTTAAGGTCTTTATCCTACTTTTCCCTCCAGGAGCTTCCCTCTGTTCTAGAAGCCAAGGTCAGAAACAAGGAGAAGACTGTGGGTCTGTGTTCACCTTCCCTGACTCACAAAAAAAGAGAGTTGGCCCATTTTTTAATCTGGTTGTCTGATTTCTTATTGATAAGTCTTAAGAGTTAAGAGCCCCAGTATTCTGGGGCTTCCCTGGTGCCTCAGATGGTAAAGAATCTGCCTGCAATGCAAGACTCCCCAGTTCCGGGTAACAGCCCTTTATCAGATATGCATTTGGCAAAGATTTCCTCCTAGTCTGCATTTTATTTTTTCACTCACTTATAGGCCTTTGCAGAGCAGCAGTTTTTCATTTTAATGAAGTCGAACTTAAAAAGTTTTTCCTTCACAGATCATATCTTCAGTGTTGTATCTAAAAAGTAATTGCCAAACTCAATGTCACCTATGTTTTCTTCTGTGTGATCTTCCAGGAGATTTATAGTTCTGTGTTTTATATTTAAGTCTATGAGCCATTGTGAATGAACTTTTTTGAAAGGTATAGAGTCTGAGTCAGATCAGATCAGATCAGTCGCTCAGTCGTGTCTGACTCTTTGCGACCCCATGAATCGCAGCACGCCAGGCCTCCCTGTCCATCACCAACTCCCAGAATTCACCCAGACTCACGTCCATCGAGTCAGTGATGCCATCCAGCCATCTCATCCTCTGTCGTTCCCTTCTCCTCCTGCCCCCAATCCCTCCCAGCATCAGAGTCTTTTCCAATGAGTCAACTCTTCGCATGAGGTGGCCAAAATACTGGAGTTTCAGCTTCAGCATCATTCCTTCCAAAGAAATCCCAGGGCTGATCTCCTTCAGAATGGACTGGTTGGATCTCCTTGCAGTCCAAGGGACTCTCAAGAGTCTTCTCCAACACCACAGTTCAAAAGCATCAATTCTTTGGCGTTCAGCCTTCTTCACAGTCCAACTCTCACATCCATACATGACCACAGGAAAAACCATAGCCTTGACTAGACGAACCTTTGTTGGCAAAGTAATGTCTCTGCTTTTGAATATGCTATCTAGGTTGGTCATAACTTTCAGATTCCTTTTTTTGCACGTGGATGTCCAGTTGTTCCAGTACTGTTTGTTAAAATGACCAATTTTTCTCCATTGTGTTGCCTTTGCTCCTTTGTCAAAGGTCAGGTCATATACTTACTTGCATTTCTTTCTGGGCTCTCTATTCAGTTTCATTGGTCTATTTCTCTATACCACACTGCCTCTTTTATTCAATTCTTTTTTAAAAACTTTAACATTTACTTAGAGAATGCTGACCTAAATTGAAGGCAGTGATCAAGTATTCCAGAAAATCTTAGAATTTAAGTCAGGAGCAGATCTGGATTTGAAAACTATTTGAAGGAGGAAAACCCACAGCTGACTCAGGCTGCCAACCTCACACAGACTGGGCTTCTGCATCCTCACCAAGGGAGCCTCTCTACCCAAAACACAGCTCCTGGATTGTCTGTGCCCAGAAGCAGATCCTAATCTGCTTCTGGGAGAGTGCAGCTGCTTCGTTCACACCCTTTCCTTATCTGCAGCTCAGATGATAAGGTGGCAGCAGCCAGGTGTTCAGGCAGAGGCACAGGCCCTCCAGCCTCAGGCAGGCCTCTGTGCTCCTCCAGATACAGCTTGCTCTCCACCTCAAGCTCAGCTTCTTTAAACTGTTTAGACCAACACGCGTGAGTCCAAAGGTAGCTCAGACAGTAAAGCATCTGCCTACAATGAGGAAGACCAGGGTTCGATCCCTGGGTTGGGAAGATCCCCTGGAGAAGGAAATGGCAACCCACTCCAGTATTCTTGCCTGGAAAATCCCATGGACCGAGGAGCCTGGTAGGCTACAGTCCATGGGGTTGCAAAGAATCAGACACGACTGAGGGACTTCACATGGGGCGAGAAGAGTGCCTGCTCTATGTTCAGTGCTGAATGTACTTCTCCACACTCCCCACAGCCCTGTGAGGGTTGGCTAGCACTATCTTCATTGCACAAAGAGGCAAACCGAGGTTCACAAAGGCAGGTGCCCTCTCTGTGGCCTGCCCACTGGGAAGCTGTGGGGCTGGGACCCAAATGCAGCAGGATACCTTGCTCCCAGAGTGGGTTCACACAGTGTGCCCTGCCTTCCTACCACCTCGGGCAGATGCCAGCACCGATCTCACCGTTCAGCCAAGGCAGACCACAAAGGAGATCCTCCCTCTGGGCTCCAAGTCACTGGGCAATTCAGGCCTGAAATGCTCAGCCTGGTACACACCAGAGCCCTGAGAACACCCTGGGACACACATACTTGGCCAGAGAAGCAGCTTCTTCCAACAGGGAATGAGCCACAATGCCCAATGTGCCCACAGTGGTGACCCACAGTTCAGGCTGCTCGTCCATCACTGCTGACCACACTCTGACCACACCCCCAACAAAGCCTGGGCACAGGGGAGGCCCCTCTGGGTTCTGGACGTGGACACTTCAGCACTGGTGGGCACCGCCCCCAGTGCATTCCACAGGCTTCTCAGGCAGCTGGCACCTACCTTTCTCACCAACCAGACCAGAACTGTGGTCAAGGTGGCACATGGAACGTCATTTGAGAAAGCAAATTCAGTGCCGACACCCAACTGCTTTCAAATTACACCTCTTGAAACAAAATTAAGCTCTTAAAAGATTTCTTTTTTAATAAAAATAAAAAAGCACAGTGACTGCCAATCAAATTGAGCTGAGCCCTTTCTAAGCATCCCTGGTGGCTCAGACAGTAAAGAATCCGCCTGCAATGAAGGAGACCTGGGTTCAATCCCTGGGCTGGGAAGATCACCTGGAGACGGGCATGGCTTCCCAGTATTTTTGCCTGGAGAACCCCCATGGACAGAGGAGCCTAACAGTCCATGGGGTCACAAGGTGTCAGACACAACTGAGGGACTAAGCACAGCACCCAAGCATCCTACTACAGCAAGCAAGCACCATCTCCTCTGCACATCCCCTTGACTCCCCACGTCAGCCGGATTCGGCTGCTTGTGGCTCCTCTGAAAGCAGATGAGGCAGCACCTGAGTCTGCTATGGAGGCCACAGGGAGCACCTCTCAATCTCAGGCCTGAGGTTGCCCAGCACAGCAGGGCACGTGCCTGGTCTGTCCATGAAAGAGGATGGTACGCTTGTATGATCAGAGTGTGAGTTCAGCACCCAGTACAGCCATGGGAGAGGTTCCAGGCCACACCAACGGCAGGAAGGCCTGGTCACCCTTTGAGGACAGTAAGGGGACCAGCAGGCTCAAATGGCTGCACCCGACAGACCCCTAGAGGCATTATCCACATCCAGGGCGCAGGGAGGTGAATGCAACAGAGGTCTGGCTGGGGTAGTAGGTTGGGAACACATGAGTCCTCCACGGCCACAGGAAGGAGATGTCAGTAGGTCCTGTGTTTCTCACGACTCCCGGGCCTGGAGTCCAGGCCATCACCACCCCATGGGAGTGCAGTCACCTCTGGGCAGTACCAACCAGCAGGACAGCTTCATGACGACACCTGAGGGACCCAGGCACCCGTCCCTGGCTGATGGGGACTCAGGCCCATCTCTTTAGGACTCTCATGGCCCTCAAAGCCCCTTCAAGTACTCCAGAAAGGTCAAGAGCTGACACCTCCATGAGGGAAAATGTCTCCCGCACTGGGCACAGGCCAGGACGCAAGCGCAGGAAACATGAGCTCCAGGTGGAATTCCCCCAGAGGCAGTGCCCAACCCTGTAACAGCAGCCTTCTGTGGGGAGGAGGAAGTACACAGCACCTGAGACCTGTCTCCCTGGATGCAGGGGCCTGCTGACGGGAGGGGCAGTACTGACCAAGGGGGCTGAAAACCAAGGTTCCTTCCAAGTTCTCGAGAAAGATGCTTAAGCAGGTGGTCCAAGAAAGGCCAACAGGCCATCTCCCACAAGGCTTCTGGACACTGGCCGGGATCTGGGGTGGCTGCATTTTCTCTGCTCCGAGGCCCCGCCCATGGCTCGGAGGCATCAGCAGGTGTAAGAGGGTGCCTGGGTCACCTGGGACCATGTCAGTGATCCACACCTATCCTTCCATGGCGACCCAGAGTCAACCAGAAGCCCCAGCTATCCCATGCGCTGTCTGACAGGATGGGGTCTGACAGGGGCCAGAGCTGGCCACACAGACGTGGGAAATGTGAGTTACAGTAAAGTCAGTGGTTCTAGGTCCCTGTTGCTACTGTAACATGTCCTGGTGCCAGAAATACACGTTCATTCAAAATAAAACAGAAGGGGAGGTAATACTTTAAAATGGCTTCCCCCCCAAAATCTGTATCAGTTGTGTATGTCTAGAGAATTCAGGAGGTAATGCCCTTCACTGTGACGTGAACACATATTGCTCTTTCCGCAAAGCTCTTTCAAAACTAAATTCTAGAAGGCAACTGGAAGTCATGGGGATCTTACATCCTCCAAGCCAGACTTATTAGGTCCAAAAATGCAGCCTTTCCTTCCCTTGGCAGGGAACCCTAGAAAAATCGAACGGGTGACACTGTCTCAGTTCTGGGGGAGGCAGGCAGGTGCCAACATCTCCCACGACCCCAAGGTTGAGAGGAGGAAACAGACTTCTGAGGGTTGATTTCCAGGGTATTCCAAAGCTGCCTGCTGAGGAGCCTATGGGGACTGGGGAAGGGAGGGTTGGAGAGCAGGAGGAATCCTGCAAAGCTCCCGCACTGAAGGCAATGCTCCTGACAACCCACCCTCCACTGGGAGCCCTGATGCCGGGGAATTCTGGGTGCTGGGTAGAAGATGAGCATCTGCACCCCGTGCACTCGGAAACCCCTTCCCCACACACAAAGCCAGCAGGCCACTTGTCACCCTCCCTGGTGCTTGTGATCTAAAAGGACTGACTCGGCCCCCTGCTCTCCACCCTTCTCTCCTCTCCTAAGGACGGCTGGGGGCCTCTTCCCATGACGCTGCCATCCCTTCTATCATCTGGATCCTCACAGGTGACCTTGGTGGGCGCTCAACAACCAAATGGGGGAGACAGCAGCCTCCTGTTTAGTAAAGAGGAGAGAGCACACAGCAGACACCTGGCTGCTGCCCCAAGCTGGGTCCCAGCCCCATTTGGTGTAAAATCCTCTCAGACCCACCCAGCAGAAGGCAGCTGAACCCAAATGCTGCACCATCAGCCCTCTTGTTAGGGGAGACACAGGAACAGTTTTCTGGCTGGCGTGGGGCCCCCAGTAATTACTGTAGAAGAAGCAAAACTAGACAGAGTAGAAGCCCAATCTCCCACCTTCCCACTCCCACCAAGAGGACTGGAGGAAAGGCCCCCCTGGATAGCTACACTCTGGTGCCACTCTGCTCAGGGACCCAGAGGCAGAACAGCTTGCCTTGCCTTAAAGGGAATGGGAATTAACAACCTCCTTCAAGGGTCACATGAGCCTGCAGCACCTCAACCAGATCAGCTGGGCTTTGCTGCTGAGGTCTAACTCAGCTCCTGCCTGCTGCAGCACCCCCACTCCTGTCCTCTACCCTGCAGAGGCATTCCGTGGCGGAGCACCACACCAGGCCACTTGGCAAGAGTAAGAAGGGAGGGAGGGAAGGCACATGACCGCACTCTAGAATCAGGAGTCCTTTTTCCTCTCCCATCTTCCCCTTCCGGGTCCCCTCTCTCCTGTGTGTTCACACACAGCAGTGATGCCCAGCTCACGACTGTGCTATCCCCCAGCACACCATCCCGAGGGCCCCAGACCACAGACCACTGAGGCCAGCCCTCAGCAGGGCCCAGAATCTGCAGCCATGAGGGAAAGGGTCTCAATAGAACACCACTGGCTTCACCATGAAAAATCTGTATTTCCACAGAAGAACCAAGGAGCTGTGGGGAAGGGTAGGCTCCAGAGCTCTTTGTGTCAGGAGAAAGGCTGAGGACAGGTGGACACTGGACACATTAGCCAGCTCCACACACACACACACACACACAGGCCACCCTGCAGGGGCCCAGAGGACAAAGCAACCAAATCCCATTTCTGAGCCAAAAAGGAAAGCTGCCTGCAGTGTGGCAGGCAGCCTGCGTCAGGACTGGCAGGCCCAGCTATTATAACTTTACAGGGTGCTGAGGTAGGCTTACACCCGGACGGCCAGCTCTCGCATAGGCCAGCCCAGTGCCTGACAGCTGTTCCCCCAAACAAGGGAGGGCCCATAAACACCCACTGTGACAGGCGCTGCCCCAGCTTCCAGGACTGGCCCAGGGCAGCTTGAGTTACCATTTATATAATCTTCTAGGGCTGGGGCTGACACAGCCAACGGGAGGGCAAGGTTATGAAAAATGCATGTCCAGAGCCTTTCTATCCACAAAAACAAAAACCAAACCAAACCAAACCCCACCTGCATTTTGCATGACTTGACTTTAGGACTTCTCACACATCCATGTGGTGAGCTAACTAGTGACAACACCTCCAGGTTTTGTCCCCCGTGCCTCACTGTAAACAGACCCCAGGTCAAAGGAAGCCCCTCAGATATCCCCAACTAGGCCATCTACACTCTGCAAGATACAGCAAGGTGTTCATGTAAGAGCAGCTGAGAGTCCCTCAAACCACCCTGTGACCACCTGGACACAGGGCTCTGAAGCCCCCACAGCAAGTTAGCAAAGCCACTGCCTGTGTCAGTACAGCCCAGGAGAGCAGCACTAACACACACTGCAAGACACGCCCTCCAAGTGCCCACTCTTCATCATGGGCTCACATCGTGC